>NW_027308035.1:0-236000 GCF_047496885.1 Scyliorhinus torazame | reverse complement strand
TGGGTTTCCTCCGGGTGCTCCGGTTTCCTCCCACAGTCCAAAGACGTGCAGGTTAGGTGAATTGGCCATGAAAAATTGCCCTTAGTGACCAAAAAGGTTAGGAGGGGTTATTGGGTTACGGGGATAGGGTGGGTTAAGTGGGTCGGTGCAAACTCGATGGGCCGAATGGCCTCCTTCTGCACTGTATGTTCTATGTTCTACTTAAGACACACCTGACCTGTAGAGGACCCCTGGACAAATCTTCAAATCGATTACATTGGTCCCCTTCCCCCCCTGCAGAAATGGTTTCAAATATGTTCTGGTCATTACCGATACATTCACTAGGCGAGTCGAAGCATTTCCCACTCGTTCCAATGCAGCAAAGGCCACCGCTAAAATCTTGACCCATCAGATATTTACACGCTGGAGTCTTCCATGCAGCATTGAGTCAGATCAAGGTTCCCAATTCACTGGCAGGGCAATGCAGAACGTAATGACAATATTTTGCCTAAACAGAAATTCCACATAGCATACCACCCCCAGTCCAGCGGTATAATAGAGTGCATGAACCACACTTTAAAAATGACATTAGGAAAACGGTGCAACAGAACAACAACACTTGGGACGCAGTACTTCCCTTCGCTCTCATGTTCATTAGAAACACGGTTTCCAGTTCCACAGGTTTCACGCCCCACACGCTCATGACAGGGAGACCCATGAAAGGCATTGAATATTTACTAGGACTCGACTTGGCCAACCCCGCAGTAACCACTCTCCCCCACGAAAAAGCAGTGCAATAGGTCACAGAAAACATTAAAGCGGCACAACTGGCTGCTGCTGTCCGACTAGACGCTAGAAAAAGGCAGAGTGAAGCCAGCTTTGACAAAAGCTTCCACCCCATAGAATACACAGTCGGCCAGCAAGTTATGATCTCGCAGTACAACCCCAGCTCCTTCCTATCCCCTAAATTTGCAGGCCCCTACTCCATTTCTGACAAAGTAACCCCTTCACATACAAAATAGCGTACCCTAACGGTAAGACTGGTTGGTTCCACATCAACCAACTCAAAGCCTACGGAGCCCAACATAACCACGCCCACCCCGTCACCTTGGCAATGGGAAATGACGACGCCACTCCCACTGAAGATTACGCCCGGCCCCCCGATCCAACCACACAACCCTCATGACACCACCCTACCATTAACCCCGCCCATACATGCAGGCTTTGCACTTAAACTAGACTCGGATGATGACCTGCTGGATTTAACTAGTAACCCTGACGACTTGCTCGATCTCTCTGAAGACAGCAGTTCTACCCCACCGTTCTAGACCCCCTACAGGTCACTGATCAGCCGGACCTACTTGAGACACATGATTGGCTTGCCTCTCCCCAGAGTAACAACTTGGTTCAATTAGGCCCCACACCCAATTGGCACCCCCCACCGAATTATCCGCCCTCCCCACTGTAGCCACCTGGGTTGGCCACTTCCTGACTTAAAAAGGAGCACCGCAAAGACTGAAGGGAAATTCAGCCAACACAGGCAAAAAGTAGCAAGTGCAGAAATCCTGTGTATTGAAACCTGCAAAACAACCAGACAGCACTGAAACCAGCAGCCATCTGCATAGTAATGCAGCAGCCATCTGCATAGTAATGAGCGATTCCAAGGCACAATGGCAACAGTTAAGGTGAATAAAGCCAAGCCAGACTCCTCGGCGCCAGTAGGAGCCAAGACAAAGGGAGGCCAACGGACACTTAGGGACTTCCCAGCGATCAGGGAACTGCTCCAGCATTGGAGAAATCGATCCAAGTGATCGGAAAGTAGTCCAATCACTTGGAACCAGGTACGGGGTCCGCCCCGAAGGGCGGGAAGCCCCTGGGGACTATAAAGTAAAGCCCCCAAGTTCAAATCGTTCTTCTTTGGCAGGGTCACTCAGCAACTTGAACCAATCCTTGACAGTGACCTGCCTCGCTGCCGCCAACCAAGTAAGTCTCAAGTCAACGCTCGCTACGAGATAGGCGCTCCTAGCTACCAGTCCATACCAGCTTTTGAATCCCGTAGACTCAGGACCTGAACGAAAGGCCATTTGTTCCCCTGACCTGGTGGGCCAGTCCGAAGCTAAGTATAGGCCTGTTAGTGATAGAAATAGCCTAGAAAGTAGAGTTTATGTATGAGTAGTGATTTACTGTGTATAATAAATGTGTTTTGATTTGAATCTTACTAATTGGTGTGTTGAGTTGTTGATCAGTACTTGAACTTGAACCTCGTGGCGGTATCATAAAGATACCTGGCGACTCTAGAGCAAAGGTTAAACAAACAGAGCAAATTACGAATTAAGAGCCAACCAAAAGTTAGCAACACCACGCAGCATTGCTTCCACTCCTAGGACCCCAGATCATGACTACCCACCGACACGCCACAACCCCAATCCTCCACTCTGGCACCGTGAACCTTCTCGCCGATTGGTACGACATGACGGATCAGACAATTCACAGGCCCACGCGGCAAACGCCCAGAGTAACGGTATGAACCTGCAGATGAGAGTCTGCCAGCCAGGAAGTAAAGATGATTCAGACAATGATTTAACGTAACAATTGGTGTACGCAAATATCTGAGGCATCCAGATGATAACCAGCCGGCGCCTACTAAGCATTGAGGTGTCCAGTTTCTGATGGAGCCTGCCTGCATTCTTCTTCTTCTTCTTCTTCCTCCTCACCTCTCTTTTTAACACATGGTTTTAATTCATCTCAGCCCGATACCACATCGCACAAGAATTTTTTTATACAGTTAAAGACACAGTATACTGACCAATGGCAGTTAAAGACACAATCTGTGGGCACAGCCTCACTATCCCCATGGAGAAAGATCTCACATGAATACAAACTCTTCCTGTTCGTCACGGTCACCCAGGTGGGGAGACACGGCACTGATCCCCACCCTACCCGAGGACTCCCAAAAACTGGTCAAGTAAAGCTTGGGTAGTGGAGAAACGGCATTTCCCCCGCCCTACCCAGGGATCCCACACATTTGTTACCCGTAGCGGCCCATACGCACCCCATGTCGCCCTCAAATTCACTGGAATGGTTTTCTGCATGCTTCATTGCCTTGGGCAAGTCTTAATCTTCACTTCCAACCTGACTCTATCCCCTCTGCTTGGTTGTGGGATCAAGAATGTGTTCCACAACACTCCACACTCTAAACCCTTTTTATCTTCCACCTTTTTCTAGACTCCTTCGGTCACTCCCACCTGCTATTTCCATGTTAGACACAACGGTTGCTGATTACTGCTGCTATACACGGAATCCCTCTGTGCCCCTGGGACGAAATTTTATAAAATTGGCCGCCCTAAAATTCAGCTAGTTAAGCAAAGCTTCAACCTCCCGTGGTTGTGATTAAGATGGAGACTGGTCAAACAAACTGTCCGCCCACTCCAAACATCGACAACACAAGCTGTGAGATACTTGAACAATAAAATTCTGCACTTTAATTTCTGGTTTTCTCCAAAATCTATTGGGGAAAAAAAAATGGGGGAGTCACACATGGTGACAATCATAAAGGGTAGATTGGAATTAAGAGAGAAAGACCAATAAATACAGATGTTAATGAAAGATAATAACACAATACTATGCTTGATTCCCTAGGAATATACGGAAATACACGGAAGACAGACAACCTACAGAATTAATCATGGACCCCTATTCCTCGCAATGATCATCGCTGGACTTACTGAACTCCGGGCCCAAAACAACACAAACTTAGACCCTACTGGACATATGTGGTACCCACCACCAAGTGCAGGGGAATGCGAGACCCTCCTCCTGATTGCAGTAATATATATTGTCATCCTCACATTCCAACTCCGTAAATGGAAGGCAAAAGTCTCCCACCCCCAGATATACACGATCAGCATGAGAGTAGGTTAGCTTAGAGAATTAGTTAGAAATGAACTGTTTGTATGAATGTAATTTAAAATGAATTAATAATTAGCAATGGATTTAATTTTGAAAAACTGTATTTAATAATAATGAATTAGGTAAAACTGTGCAATTAATTTCTAGGACAGAGTAGAGTAGGACATGAACTGACTGACAGGTGACTGGCCAAACAAGGTGGACATGGGCTTGAGTCTGTGATCCACCACTCTTCGCGTTCAGGATCAAGAGGATGGATGTGTGGCCATCTAAAATGGCCGCCTGCGAAGGATAAAGGGAATTGTGGTCAAGTCGGGACAGAGACAGTACACAGCCTCTGTGTATTGAGCAAAGGAAAGCCAGACCGAACTGAAACTTGCACTTGTTAAAGGTCAATCACCGATTTCCCCAGGACAATAGACTCAAATCAAGGAATAGCAACAGTAGCAGACTCCCCGGCGCCACCTCCCCTTATTTGGAAAGGCCTACGCACTTGGAACAATAACGACTAGGACCCGCCCAGACATCAAGGTACCGGCCCTGAATTGGCCAGTATTGATCAGAGTGATCGAGACCCTATTGATCCATTGGATCCTGAGTTAACCCCAACCAAAAGGGCACGAAAGAGAAGAAGGATAAGAGGCACTGCGCACTAGGGATCGATCCCTTTTGGGACCGTCCTGTGCCCACTCTAATTGCAGCATAACGACCAGCCAAGCTCAAGACCACGATCGCTACCTGAGAGACGAGCCACAGCCGAGACGAACCTGACGATTTCCAGCCGACACACGTGGGGACTCAGATAAAGGCACAGAACCGGTCATCCAGAAGTTCAGTAAAGGTCATCTTAGTTGATAGGTGCAATATGCGTAGCCGCGTGTATCATTGCACATAGAGATAAGTCGTGTGTTTAATAATAAACTGTCTTTTGAACTAACATACTGGTTGTGTGGTCATTTGGTCAATACAAGAAACATACTCACTGCTTGTGGTTTGTAAATAAAGGTAGCAACACCATCTAACAAACTCAACATCATCCCAGTTCGGGGCATGTATATTTACCAATACTACGGCCATTCCCTTCAACTTGCCACTGACCTTAACATATCTACCCGATGGGTCCGCTTCTATATTCCCGCTTATTAACCAAGATCGCCACCCCCCTCGTTTTAAAGTCTAACCTCAAATGGAACACCTGTCCAACCCATCCCTTCCTTAACCTAATTTGGTCCCCCACCTACAGATGCATCTCCTGCAACATGGCCATGTCCGCCTAAAGTTGTCTCAAGCGCGCGAACACATGGGCCCTTTTGACTGGCCCATTCAGTCCCCGGATGTTCCACGTGACCAGCCTCGTCGAAGGAGGGGGGGCACTCCGCCGCCTCCCCTGCCGATCAACCATAACTTCTCCTCAGCCAGTCTGCGGCCCATGTCCCGCAACTCCCCTGGCCAGCCCTCGGGCAACTACAGTCATCAACCCTCCTCCTCCTCAACGTTGAAAGTCCCCTCCCCGTCAGCAGTGTAATCCCCCCACCCCCACCCAATCGCCCCCCACATCAATCTTCAGCTCACTCCCCACCTTGCTTCTGTGAACTAGCCCGCCCAGCTAGCCTGGCAGCCCCTGCCCATGGTGCCTAATATCCTACCCCCCGCTTTTAGCGCAGTCAAAACAAAGGCAAGAAGTAAAAACAAGCAAACAATCCCTCCCAAGATCCGAACACAGTGACCCATCCCTCTTCCCTTACCAAAGCACGGCAAACAGACCTAACCCCAAACAGAACCGAAGAACGGAAAAAACCCCAAAAGAAATCCAAACAACATAAACCCAAAGTTTTTCACAACATAGTTCAGTTCTCCTCAATCAAAGTTCAAGGTCCTCCTTCTCTTGCCAGTCCATTCTCCTTCATAAAGTCCGCTGCCTCCTCCGCCGAGCCAAAGTACAGTTCCCGGCCCCCATAGGGGAGCCGGGTACAGTATTCCGAACTTTACACCCTTCTTGTACAGGGCCGACTTGACCCCATTAAAACTCACCCTCCTCTTTGCGAGCTCTGCTCCCAGGTCTTGGTACACCTGAATCTCGACGTCTTCCCAAGTGCATTGCCTCGTCTGCCTGGCCCACCTCATGATGCGTTCCTTGTCCAGGAATCAATGCAATCGCACCACCATCGCCCTCGGATGCTCACCCCCCTGGGCCTTGTGCTTCAGTGCCCTTTGGACCCGATCCACCTCCAACGGCTGGTGAAACGCACCTTCCCCGAGCAGCTCCTCCAGCATCTTCCCAACGTACGTACCAGCATCCAGTCCTTCGATTCCCTCCTGCAGACCCCCGATTCAGATATTCTGCCTACGAGAACGGTTCTCCAGGTCCTCCACTCTCTCCAGCAGTCTCTTCTGTTGGTCACGCATCGGCCCAATCTCTGCTGCCATCGAGGTGGACTGTTCCTCATGATCCCCCGCCTGCTCCTCCAACCTCTGGATCGCCTTTCCCTCAGCTGCCAGTCTCGTCTCCATGCGGTCAACCACCGCTTTGATCGAGTCCACCGCCCGGGCCAGGTCCTCCGCACTCTCCTTCCACAATTGGGTGAATTTCTCATTCAGGAAGCTCACAAACTGATCCATCCACCACTGAGCCACAGGGCCAGACCCTGCCTGTCCGCCATCTCTGCGTATGTTGTCCGCACCACACTTGCCTCAACCAACTGGTTCGCTTTTTCCTGCTTTTCCACTTCTGGACCGCAGCTCCATAAACTAGGGGTCTTCTGCTCTCACTTCTGTATCTTTTTCCTACAAAATTCCTGCGACAAACCAGTGTAAAGACCACAAAAAGACCACCATGAGCGGGAGCTGCCAAATAAGCGGCCACTCTCTCCATGGCCGCGACCGGATGTCTATGTATTAATTATTGATTACTACTGCAACTATCCAGAGGTCATGAAGCTACCGGATCCACCATACAAATCGGTCATAAAAGCCAGCAAAGAAACTGTTGCAAGACATGGGATACCCACCACTGTCAGACAAAAGACCATATTTTGACAGCAACAAATGGGCCGAGTTCTCAAGACAGTACAATTTCACACATGTGACATCTAGTATCACTACCCTCAGTCCAACGGTAAGGTAGAGAAGAGTGTACACAACATAAAGCAACTCATCAGTAAAGCTGTGGATTTTGGACAGACATCCATCTTGTCCTTTTATCCTATGCTCAGAGCTACTCCACTGGCAACTGGACTTTCACCGGCACAAATATTGATGAATCGGGATCTCAGAACGACATTACCATCCATTCAACTGCAAAATCCAGATCATCTCCCAGAGTTAAAGAAAATGGAACAGCAACGTACTCGTCAACAGACATTCTATGACATGCATGCAATTCAACTGGAAACATTAACTCCAGAAGACCTCGTTAGAATTAAAATACCAGATGGAGCCAGAGATCGGAGAGTACTATATTTAGCTTTCGCATTTATATTAGAAATCTAGTGCTAGGAAACAGATAGCTAACAGTAACTTTTAAAAAAATTAAAGAAATATATAACATTTTTAAAAAACTTTTAATTTTAATTAATTGACGCAATGTCAGTTAGAGGGGTGCAGTGCTCTGACTGTGAGATGTGGCAGGTCCGGGAGGCTTCCAGAGTCCCGGATGGCTTCATCTGCAGAAAGTGCACCCAACTGGAGCTCCTCGCAGACGGCATGGTTCGGTTGGAGCAGCAATTGGATGCACTTAGGAGCATGCAGGTGGCGGAAAGCGTCATAGATCGCAGTTATATAAATGTGGTCACATCCAAGGTGCAGGCAGAGAAATGGGTGACCACCAGAAAGGGCAGGCAATCAGTGCAGGAATCCCCTGTGGTTGCCCCCCTCTCGAACAGGTATACCCCTTTGGATACTGTCGGGGGGGATAGCCTATCAGGGGAAAACAGCAGCAGCCAGAGCAGTGGCACCATGGCTGGCTCTGATGTTCAGAAGGGAGAGTCAAAGCGCAGAAGAGCAATAGTAATAGGGGACTCTATAGTCAGGGGCACAGATAGGCGCTTCTGTGGACGTGAAAGAGACTCCAGGATGGTATGTTGCCTCCCTGGTGCCAGGGTCCAGGATGTCTCCGAACGGGGAGAGGGCATCCTGAAGGGGGAGGGCAAACAGGCAGAGGTCGTTGTACATATTGGTACTAACGACATAGGCAGGAAGGGGCATGAGGTCCTGCAGCAGGAGTACAGGGAGCTAGGCAGAAAGTTAAAAGACAGGACCTCTAGGGTTGTAATCTCGGGATTACTCCCTGTGCCACGTGCCAGTGAGGCTAGAAATAGGAAGATAGAGCAGCTAAACATGTGGCTAAACAGCTGGTGTAGGAGGGAGGGTTTCCGTTATCTGGACCACTGGGAGCTCTTCCGGGGCAGGTGTGACCTATATAAGAAGGACGGGTTGCATCTAAACTGGAGAGGCATAAATATCCTGGCTGCGAGGTTTGCTAGTGTCACACGGGAGGGTTTAAACTAGTATGGCAGGGGGGTGGGCACGGGAGCAATAGGTCAGAAGGTCAGAATAGAGCATTGAGGGAGAACTAGGGGATAGGGACAGTGGGGCTCTGAGGCAGAGCAGACAGGGAGAAGTTGCTGAACACAGCGGGTCTGGTGGCCTGAAGTGCATATGTTTTAATGCAAGAAGTATTACAGGTAAGGCAGATGAACTTAGAGCTTGGATTAGTACTTGGAACTATGATGTTGTTGCCATTACAGAGACCTGGTTGAGGGAAGGGCAGGATTGGCAGCTAAACGTTCCAGGATTTGGATGTTTCAGGCGGGATAGAGGGGGATGTAAAAGGGGTGGCGGAGTTGCGCTACTGGTTAGGGAGAATATCACAGCTGTACTGCGGGAGGACACCTCAGAGGGCAGTGAGGCTATATGGGTAGAGATCAGGAATAAAAAGGGTGCAGTCACAATGTTGGGGGTTTACTACAGGCCTCCCAACAGCCAGCAGGAGATAGAGGAGCAGATAGGTAGACAGATTTTGGAAAAGAGTAAAAACAACAGGGTTGTGGTGATGGGAGACTTCAACTTCCCCAATATTGACTGGGACTCACTTAGTGCCAGGGGCTTAGACGGGGCGGAGTTTGTAAGGAGCATCCAGGAGGGCTTCTTAAAACAATATGTGGACAGTCCAATTAGGGAAGGGGCGGTACTGGACCTGGTATTGGGGAATGAGCCCGGCCAGGTGGTAGATGTTTCAGTAGGGGAGCATTTCGTGAACAGTGACCACAATTCAGTAAGTTTTAAAGTGCTGGTGGACAAGGATAAGAGTGGTCCTAGGATGAATGTGCTTAATTGGGGGAAGGCTAATTATAACAATATTAGGCGGGAACTGAAGAACATAGATTGGGGGCGGATGTTTGAGGGCAAATCAACATCTGACATGTGGGAGGCTTTCAAGTGTCAGTTGAAAGGAATTCAGGACCGGCATGTTCCTGTGAGGAAGAAGGATAAATACGGCAATTTTCAGGAACCTTGGATAACGAGAGATATTGTAGGCCTCGTCAAAAAGAAAAAGGAGGCATTTGTCAGGGATTAAAGGCTGGGAACAGACAAAGCCTGTGTGGAATATAAGGAAAGTAGGAAGGAACTTAAGCAAGGAGTCAGGAGGGCTAGAAGGGGTCACGAAAAGTCATTGGCAAATAAGGTTAAGGAAAGTCCCAAGGCTTTTTACACGTACATAAAAAGCAAGAGGGTAGCCAGGGAAAGGGTTGGCCCACTGAAGGATAGGCAAGGGAATCTATGTGTGGAGCCAGAGGAAATGGGCGAGGTACTAAATGAATACTTTGCATCAGTATTCACCAAAGAGAAGAAATTGGTAGATGTTGAGTCTGGTGAAGGGTGTGTAGATAGCCTGCGTCACAATGAGATCCAAAAAGACGAGGTGTTGGGTGTCTCAAAAAATATTAAGGTAGCTAAGTCCCCAGGGCCTGATGGGATCTACCCCAGAATACTGAGAGCTGGAGAGGAAATTGCTGAGGCCTTGACAGAAATCTTTGGATCCTCACTGTCTTCAGGTGATGTCCCGGAGGACTGGAGAATAACCAATGTTGCTCCTCTGTTTAAGAAGGGTAGCAAGGATAATCCAGGGAACTACAGGCCGGTGAGCCTTACTTCAGTGGTAGGGAAATTACTGGAGAGAATTCTTCAAGACAGGATCTACTCCCATTTGGAAGCAAATGGACGTATTAGTGAGAGGCAGCATGGTTTTGTGAAGGGGAGGTCATGTCTCACTAACTTGATAGAGTTTTTCGAGGAGGTCACTAAGATGATTGATGCAGGTAGGGCAGTGGATGTTGTCTATATGGACTTCAGTAAGGCCTTTGACAAGGTCCCTCATGGTAGACTAGTACAAAAGGTGAAGTCACACGGGATCAGGGGTGAGCTGGCAAGGTGGATACAGAACTGGCTAGGTCATAGAAGGCAGAGAGTAGCAATGGAAGGATGCTTTTCTAATTGGAGGGCTGTGACCAGTGGTGTTCCACAGGGATCAGTGCTGGGACCTTTGCTGTTTGTAGTATATATAAATGATTTGGGAGGAAAATGTAACTGGTCTGATTAGTAAGTTTGCAGACTACACAATGGTTGGTGGAATTGCGGATAGCGATGAGGACTGTCAGAGGATACAGCAGGATTTAGATTGTTTGGAGACTTGGGCGGAGAGATGGCAGATGGAGTTTAATCCGGACAAATGTGAGGTAATGCATTTTGGAAGGTCTAATGCAGGTAGAGAATATACAGTGAATGGTAGAACTCTCAAGAGTATTGAAAGTCAAAGAGATCTAAGAGTACAGGTCCACAGGTCACTGAAAGGGGCAACACAGGTGGAGAAGGTAGTCAAGAAGGCATACGGCATGCTTGCCTTCATTGGCCGGGGCATTGAGTATAAGAATTGGCAAGTCATGTTGCAGCTGTATAGAACCTTAGTTAGGCCACACTTGGAGTATAGTGTTCCATTGTGGTCGCCACACTACCAGAAGGATGTGGAGGCTTTAGAGAGGGTGCAGAAGAGATTTACCAGAATGTTGTCTGGTATGGAGGGCATTAGCTATGAGGAGCGGTTGAATAAACTCGGTTTGTTCTCACTGGAACGAAGGAGGTTGAGGGGCGACCTGATAGAGGTCTACAAAATTATGAGGGGCATAGACAGAGTGGATAGTCAGAGGCTTTTCCCCGGGGTAGAGGGGTCAATTACTAGGGGGCATAGGTTTAAGGTGAGAGGGGCAAGGTTTAGAGTAGATGTACGAGGCAAGTTTTTTACGCAGAGGGTAGTGGGTGCCTGGAACTCGCTACCGGAGGAGGTGGTGGAAGCAGGGACGATAGAGCCATTTAAGGGGCATCTTGACAAATACATGAATAGGATGGGAATAGAGGGATACGGACCCAGGAAGTGTAGAAGATTGTAGTTTAGTCAGGCAGCATGGTCGGCACGGGCTTGGAGGGCCGAAGGGCCTGTTCCTGTGCTGTACATTTCTTTGTTCTTTTGAGGTTGGTCTGCTCCTGTCAGAATCATAAGACAAACAGCACCACGCTCATACACTATAAGACAACCACTAGATGGCAGCACTAGATTCATGTATAAATATGTGAACTCAAAGGACCTTGAGTCTCTTCGAACCAGTGACTGGACAGCAGAGTGTTAGAGATAGATAATAGAATAGTTAACACATGTAGTTAAATATGGTTCATACTTTATTCTGAATTACTTAATCACTAGTTATAGTTTTGTAAGAGTGGACAAACTTAACATTAATCAATTTGTTCTTCATTAAATCTATTTTGCTTTGAGTTGAAGATTGGTGGTTTCCTTGGAATCACACAATCAGACCATTCTGGATATATAAAGCAAAGAGTAACGACATATTACCAACAAGTAATATAACAAATGCTAAAGGTGCTATATAAGTGCAAGCATTTGTTTCTGTTAGAAGGGTAAGATACAATACCTCCGATCAGGTAGGGGTTCTCAATATAGCGTTGTACAACATAACTTTCCACAGCAACTTCATCCTTTGTGTCATCTGCACGATTCCCATCCTAGAAAATAGAGAGACTCATTTGTTAAAATACAGACAGTTGTTTGGTCGAGAGGCTCATTTGATAAAATATAGACAAGTTTGGCATTGCAGAGCATGTGTATTTATAGAATCATAGAATCCCTACAGTGCAAAAGGAGGCCATTATGCGCAGCGAGTCTGCACCGTCCCTCCAAAAGAGCTCGCGTCCTATTCCCAAGTCGCCACCCTAAACCCGTAATCTTTTGGACACGAAGCGGCAAATTAGCACGGCAATCCATCTAACCTGCACAACTTTGGACTGTGAGAGGAAACCAGAGCACCCGGAGGAAACCCACGCAGACACGGGGAGAAAGTGCAAACTCCACACAGCCACCCGAGGTCAGGATTGAACCCGGGCCCCGGCACTGTGAGACAGCAGTGCTAACCATTGTGCCACTGTGACGCCCCATTGCTGAAAAAGACATGTTGTCGAAGCTTTTCATCTTGCACAACTCACAAGAATACAAATAGTAAAGGAAACAATAATTTATACTGGATGAGAAGGCTCATCCAGTTAGGATGACAGCTAGACAGCTGGTTTGTGATGCAGAACAAGGCCAGCAGTGCAGGTTCAATTCCCGAACCAGCTGAGAATTCTGAATTCTCCCTCTGTGTACCTGAACAGGCGCCGGAATATGGCGACTAGGGGACTTTCACAGTAACTTCATTGCAGTGTTAATGTAAGCCTATTTGTGACAATAAAGGTTATATAATTTAATTTAAGAGAGTGTTTATTGGTTGGAAAGTGAACTCTGCCATTGAGAATGCACCAAGAACAGTAGAACTGTTAACTGCTAAGTTCTTGTTCAGATTCAAACTAGGCAAGACAAATCTGATTGGTAAGCAGTACTAAAATAGACACTTGTGTTACATAATACCTACTCGGCGATTCATAAAATAATCCACCTGTCATCTAGCACACTGTTCCTCACTGAGGTTCAGTGCTCCCTGAACAGGTTGAGTGAATGTGCCCTCTGACAGAGATTCCTTCTGCCTCATTCTCTGCATTCCAGCCATTTGTCCTGCTCGGTGTCACCTCTGCCCATTCACTCCACCATTCTGTAGTCCAAAACACCCATTTGGGAAACAAGCGCTTTGTGCTGAATCTTTGAAGTCAGTACCTGCCACACCACTCGATATGGACTTCAGTAACCTGAAACAACTCTGGAAACAACAATAGCATGTACCACGAAAAACAACATAGAACATAGAACTGTACATCACAGTACAGGCCCTTCGGCCCGCGATGTTGTGCTGAACTAGTCTGAAACTAAGATCAAATCAACCTACTCCCAATCATTCTAGAGCACTCCATATGCCTATCCAACAACCGCTTGAAAGTTCCTAAAGTGCGCGACTCCACTACCATAGCTGGGAGTGCGTTCCACGCCCCAACCATTCTCTGAGTAAAGAACCTACCTCTGACATCCCTCCTATATCTTCTACCATGAACCTTATAGCTATGCCCCCTTGTAACAGCTACATCCACCCGAGGAAAAAGTCGCTGAACGTCCACTCTATCTATCCCTCTCATCACCTTATACACCTCAATTAAGTCACCACTCATCCTCCTCTGCTCCAATGAGAAAAGCCCTAGCTCCCTCAACCTTTCCTCTTAAGACCTACCCTCCAATCCAGGCAGCATCCTGGTAAATCTCCTTTGGACCCTTTCCAATGCTTCCACATCCTTCCTATAATGAGGAGACCAGAACTGCACACAATACTCCAAATGTGATCTAACCAAGCTCTTGTACAGTTGCAGCATAACCTCATGGCTCTTAAACTCAATCCCCCTGTTAATAAACGTTAACACACTATAAGGCTTTCTTCACGGCTCTATCTACTTGTGTGGCAACTTTCAGAGATCTATGGACATGAACTCTGAGATCTCTCTGTTCCTCCACATTCTTCAGAACCCTGCCGTTAACCCTATAATCCGCATTCAAATTTGTCCTACCAAAATGAATCACCTCACACTTATCACGGTTAAACTCCATCTGCCACTTTTCTGCCCAGTTCTGCATCCTATCAATGTCTTTTTGCAGCCTACAACAGCCCTCCACCTCATCCACAACTCCACCAATCTTGGTGTCATCATTAAATTTACTAACCCAACCTTCAACTCCATCATCCAAGTCACTGATAAAAATCACAAATAACAGAAGACCCAGCACTGATCCCTGTGGTACACCGCTGGTGACTGAGCTCCAGGATGAAAATTTACCATCTATCATCTTCTATGTGATAGCCAGTTACTGATCCAATCGGCCAAATTTCCCTCTGTGCATGCCTCCTTACTTTCTGCATGAGTTGACCATGGGGCACCTTATCAAACGCCTTACTAAAATCCAAGCATACGACATCAACTGCTCTACCTTCAAAATGCTGGAAAATCTCAGCAGGTCTGGCAGCATCTGTAGGGAGAGAAAAGAGCTAACGTTTCGAGTCCAATGACTCTTTGTCAAAGCAAATACCAGTGGCAATAATGAAAACCATGATAGCATCTTGATGACTCTTTAAAATAACACTGCCTGGAGTGTCTTTCCTGCTATCAAATACATATTAAGCTGCATGTACTAAGACAGGATATTTCATGCAGTATGTGCTGTAAATTACAACATTGGTGTCAAATCAGTGTGTCATGTGTATTTGAATTGATGTTTGCTAAGATGTTTACTGTATGTTTTAAAAAGGTTAACTTGAGTTTATAGAATAAACATTGTTTTGCTTTAAACAATACTTTTCCATTTCTGCTGTACCACACCTGTAGAGTGGGCCGTGTACTCCCCATACCACAATCTATTAAAAGTTGTAGGTCAGGTGAACTCCATGATACACTTTGGGGTTCTCTAAACCCTGGCCCATAACAAATTGGGGACTCATCCGGGATAAAAATCTATCTATTGGATTGGCTTAGTGAACTTAAGGACAGTGAGGGGTGAGCATACTGTGGTTGCTTTTCAGGTGTGGTATTCCAGTTTAAGTGGGGAGTGTGTTGTGGACAATGGCTCTTTCAGAGGCTGTGAAGTTTTTGGGGGTGGAGACGGTCACACGCAGTACCTTACGGACAGAGACTAAAAGCAGACTGTTAGATTTAGCAAAAACATTGCAGCTAACATTACCTGACAAAATGCGAAAAGACGAGGTAATTATGGCGGTGGCATTTAAAGTTGCCTGAGATACAGTTTGATTCATTTGAAATGGCAAAAATTCAGTTACAAATTAAACAAATGGAACACGAGAAAGAATTAAAGCAGCTTGAATACGAAAGAGAGGAAAAAGAAAGAGAGAGCGGAAAAAGAAAGAGAAAAAGATAGAGAGGAAAAAGAAAGAGAGACAGAGGAAAAAGAAAAGGAGAGAGAAGGAGAAAATAAAGAATTGCCCTGGCAGAACAAAAAGAAAGATAAAGGGAGATACAGATCAGGGAAAAAGATAGAGAGAGAGAGTTTGAACTTCAGAAAATGGCCATGAAACATGACAGTCAGTTAAAATTGGCAGATGTGAAGGGAAACGTACAATGGGAAACGACGCAGGAAGTCGGAAGGTAGTAAAACAAGGACAGAAACAAAAGGAGGAAAGTGTAAGGCAGAGAAGCCATCGTCAAAAATCAAAAAGGGCGACAGTACAAGGTACAGTGACTGAGGGGAGCTCAGTGAATAGGCCCAGTAATACTAAAAGGAATAAAACGGAAAGTAAAATCATAAATGGAAAGCGACACGGCAGGTTGTTACATGAAGATATGGGTTCAATGACAAGGAAAATTAGGAGAAAAGTTAAGAGGAAAAATAATTTAGGAGAGGTTACTGATCGAGGTGTTAAGATTCAAAACAGAGGTATAAAAGCCAACAAAAGTGTACTTTACCTGAATGCTCATAGTATTCGGAATAAGGTAACTGAGTTGATGGCGCAAATCAACGTGAATGACTATGATTTAGTGGCCATGACTGAAACATGGTTAAAGGATCGTCACGACTGGGAGTTAAATATCCAAGCATATCAAACTATACGGAAGGACAGAGTGAATGGTAAGGGAGGTGGTGTAGCTCTGTTATTTCAGGATGACATCCGAGCAATAGTAAGGGATGACATCGGTGCTATGGAGGATAAGGTTGAATCCATTTGGGTGGAAATCAGGAATAGTAAGGCGAAAAAGACGCTGATAGGAGTAGTCTATAGGTCACCAAATAGTAACATTATGGTGGGGCAGGCAATAAACAAAGAAATAACGGATGCATGTAGAAATGGTACAGCAGTTATCATGGGGGATTTTAATCTACATGTTGATTGGTTTAACCAGATCGGGCAAGGCAGCCTTGAGGAGGAGTTTATAGAATGTATCCGCGATAGTTTCCTAGAACAGTATGTAATGGAACCTATGACGGAACAAGCGGTCCTGCATCTGGTCCTGTGTAATGAGACAGGATTGATTAATGATCTCATAGTTAGGGATTCTCTCGGAAGGAGCGATCACAATATGGTGGAATTTAAAATATAGATGGAGGGTGAGAAGGTAAAATAAAACACTCGTGTTTTGTGCTTAAACAAAGGAGATTACATTGGTATGAGAGAAGAACTAGCTAAGGTAGATTGGGAGCAAAGACTTTATGGTGAAACAGTTGAGGAACAGTGGAGACCCTTCAAAGCGATTTTTCACAGTGCTCAGCAAAGGGTTATACCAACAAAAAGGAAGGACGGTAGAAAGAGGGAAAATCGACCGTGGATGTCTAAGGAAATAAGGGAGAGTATCAAATTGAAGGAAAAAGCACACAAAGTGGCAAAGATTAGTGGGAGACTAGAGGACTGGGAAATCTTTAGGGGGCAACAGAAAGCTACTAAAAAAGCTATAAAGAAGAGGAAGATAGATGATGAGAGTAAATTTGCTCAGATATAAAAACAGATAGTAAAAGTTTCTACAAATATATAAAACAAAAAAAAAGAGTGGCTAAGGTAAATATTGGTCCTTTAGAAGATGAGAAGGGAGATTTATTAATGGGAGATGAGGAAATGGCTGAGGAACTGAACAGGTTTTTTGGGTCGGTCTTCACAGTGGAAGACACAAATAACATGCCAGTGACTGATGGAGATGAGACTATGACAGGTGAGGATCTTGAGAGAATTGTTATCACTAAGGAGGTAGTGAAGGGCAAGCTAATGGGGCTAAAGGTAGACAAGTCTCCTGGCCCTGATGGAATGCATCCCAGAGTGCTAAAAGAGATGGCTAGGGAAATTGCAAATGCACTCGTGATAATTTACCAAAATTCACAAGGCTCTGGGGTGGTCCCGGCGGATTGGAAATTAGCAAACGTGATATCACTGTTTAAAAAAGGAGGTAGGCAGAAAGTGGGTAATTATAGGCCAGTGAGCTTAACTTCGGTAGTAGGGAAGATGCTGGAATCTATCATTAAGGAAGAAATAGCGAGGCATCTGGATGGAAATAGTCCCATTGGGCAGATGCAGCATGGGTTCATTTTTTTTAAATAAATATTTTATTGACAATTTTTGGTCAACCAACACAGTACATTGTGCATCCTTTACACAATATTATAACAACACAAATAACAATGACCTATTTTATAAACAAAAAATGAATAAATAATAAATAACAAAAATGAAAACTAACCCTAATTGGCAACTGCCTTATCACAAGTAACACTCTCCAAAAATATAATTTAACAGTCCAATATATAATTATCTGTCGCAACGACCTATACATATTATACAGTATATATTAACAACCCTGAGAGTCCTGCTGGTTCCTCCTCCCACCCCCCCCCCCCCCCCCCCCGACCCTGGGCTGCTGCTGCTGCCTTCTTTTTTCCATTCCATCTATCTTTCTGTGAGGTATTCGACGAACGGTTGCCACCGCCTGGTGAACCCTTGAGCCGACCCCCTTAGAACGAACTTAATCCGCTCTAGCTTTATAAACCCTGCCATGTCATTTATCCAGGTCTCCACCCCCGGGGGCTTGGCTTCTTTCCACATTAACAATATCCTGCGCCGGGCTACTAGGGACGTAAAGGCCAAAACATCGGCCTCTCTCGCCTCCTGCACTCCCGGCTCTTGTGCAACCCCAAATATAGCCAACCCCCAGCTTGGTTCGACCCGGACCCCCACTACTTTTGAAAGCACCTTTGTCACCCCCATCCAAAACCCCTGTAGTGCCGGGCATGACCAAAACATATGGGTATGATTCGCTGGGCTTCTCGAGCACCTCGCACACCTATCCTCCACCCCAAAACATTTACTGAGCCGTGCTCCAGTCATATGCGCCCTGTGTAATACCTTAAACTGAATCAGGCTTAGCCTGGCACATGAGGATGACGAGTTTACCCTGCTTAGGGCATCTGCCCACAGCCCCTCCTCAATCTCCTCCCCCAGCTCTTCTTCCCATTTCCCTTTTAGTTCATCTACCATAGTCTCCCCTTCGTCCCTCATTTCCCTATATATATCTGACACCTTACCATCCCCCACCTATGTCTTTGAGATCACTCTGTCCTGCACCTCTTGTGTCGGGAGCTGCGGGAATTCCCTCACCTGTTGCCTCGCAAAAGCCCTCAGTTGCATATACCTGAATGCATTCCCTTGGGGCAACCCATATTTCTCGGTCAGCGCTCCCAGACTCGCGAACTTCCCATCCACAAACAGATCTTTCAATTGCGTTATTCCTGCTCTTTGCCACATTCCATATCCCCCATCCATTCCCCCCGGGGCAAACCTATGGTTGTTTCTTATCGGGGACCCCCCAAGGCTCCAGTCTTTCCCCTATGCCGTCTCCACTGTCCCCAAATTTTCAGTGTAGAAACCACCACCGGGCTTGTGGTGTAGTTCCTCGGTGAGAACGGCAATGGGGCTGTCACCATAGCCTGTAGGCTAGTCCCCCTACAGGCCGCCCTCTCTAATCTCTTCCACGCCGCTCCCTCCTCCTCTCCCATCCACTTACTCACCATTGAAATATTAGCGGCCCAATAATACTCACTTAGGCTCGGTAGTGCCAGCCCCCCCCCCATTCCTGCTACGCTGTAAGAATCCCTTCCTCACTCTCGGGGTCTTCCCGGCCCACACAAAACCCATGATGCTCTTTTCAATCCTTTTAAAAAAAAGCCTTCGTGATCACCACCGGGAGGCACTGAAACACAAAGAGGAATCTCGGGAGGACCACCATCTTAACCGCCTGCACCCTCCCTGCCAGTGACAGGGATACCATATCCCATCTCTTAAAATCCTCCTCCATTTGTTCCACCAACCGCGTAAAATTTAACCTATGCAATGTGCCCCAATTCTTGGCTATCTGGATCCCCAGGTAACGAAAGTCCCCTGTTACCTTCCTCAACGGTAGGTCCTCTATTTCTCTACTCTGCTCCCCTGGATGCACCACAAACAACTCACTTTTCCCCATGTTCAATTTATACCCTGAAAAATCCCCAAACTCCCCAAGTATCCGCATTATTTCTGGCATCCCCTCCGCCGGGTCTGCCACGTATAGTAGCAAATTGTCCGCATACAAAGATACCCGGTGTTCTTCTCCTCCTCTAAGTACTCCCCTCCACTTCTTGGAACCCCTCAACGCTATCGCCAGGGGCTCAATCGCCAGTGCAAACAATAATGGGGACAGAGGGCATCCCTGCCTTGTCCCTCTATGGAGCCGAAAATATGCAGATCCCCGTCCATTCGTGACCACGCTCGCCATCGGGGCCCTATACAACAGCTGCACCCATCTAACATACCCCTCTCCAAAACCAAATCTCCTCAACACCTCCCACAAATAATCCCACTCCACTCTATCAAATGCTTTCTCGGCATCCATCGCCACTACTATCTCCGTTTCCCCCTCTGGTGGGGCCATCATCATTACCCCTAACAGCCTCCGTATATTCGTGTTCAGCTGTCTCCCCTTCACAAACCCAGTTTGGTCCTCGTGGACCACCCCGGGACACATTCCTCTATTCTCATTGCCATTACCTTGGCCAGGATCTTGGCATCTACATTTAGGAGGGAAATAGGTCTATAGGACCTGCATTGTAGCGGGTCCTTTTCCTTCTTTAAGAGAAGCGATATCGTTGCTTCAGACATAGTCGGGGGCAGTTGTCCCCTTTCCTTTGCCTCATTAAAGGTCCTCGTCAATACCGGGGCGAGCAAGTCCACATATTTTTGATAGAATTTGACTGGGAATCCATCTGGTCCCGGGGCCTTTCCCGCCTGCATGCTCCTAATTCCTTTCACCACTTCTTCTACCTCGATCTGTGCTCAGAGTCCCACCCTTTCCTGCTCTTCCACCTTGGGAAATTCCAGCCGATCCAAGAAGCCCATCATTCTCTCCCTCCCATCCGGGGGGTTGAGCTTCATATAATTTTTTATAAAATGTCTTGAACACTCCATTCACTCTCTCCGCTCCCCGCTCCATCTCTCCTTCCTCATCCCTCACTCCCCCTATTTCCCTCGCTGCTCCCCTTTTCCTCAATTGGTGTGCCAGCAACCTGCTCCCCATATTCGCACTGTACACCCTGTGCCTTCCTCCATTGTGCCTCTGCAGTGCCCGTAGTCAGCAAGTCAAATTCTACATGTAGCCTTTGCCTTTCCCTGTACAATCCCTCCTCCGGTGCTTCCGCATATTGTCTGTCCACCCTCAAAAGTTCTTGCAGCAACCGCTCCCGTTCCTTATTCTCCTGCTTCCCTTTATGTGCCCTTATTGATATCAGCTCCCCTCTAACCACCGCCTTCAACGCCTCCCAGACCACTCCCACCTGGACCTCCCCATTATCATTGAGTTCCAAGTACTTTTCAATGCACCCCCTCACCCTTAGACACACCCCCTCACCTGCCATTAGTCCCATGTCCATTCTCCAGGGTGGGCGCCCTCCTGTTTCCTCCCCTATCTCCAAGTCCACCCAGTGTGGAGCGTGATCCGAAATGGCTATAGTCGTATACTCCGTTCCCCTCACCTTCGGGATCAACGCCCTTCCCAGCACAAAAAAGTCTATTCGCGAGTAGACTTTATGGACATAGGAGAAAAACGAGAACTCCTTACTCCTATGTCTGCTAAATCTCCACGGGTCTACACCTCCCATCTGCTCCATAAAATCTTTAAGTACCTTGGCTGCTGCCGGCCTCCTTCCAGTCCTGGACTTCGACCTATCCAGCCCTGGTTCCAACACCGTATTAAAATCTCCCCCCATTATCAGCTTTCCCATCTCTAGGTCCGGAATGCGTCCTAGCATCCGCCTCATAAAATTGGCATCATCCCAGTTCGGGGCATATACGTTTACCAAAACCACCGTCTCCTCCTGTAGTTTGCCACTCACCATCACGTATCTGCCCCCGTTATCCGCCACTATAGTCTTTGCCTCGAACATTACCCGCTTCCCCACTAATATAGCCACCCCCCTGTTTTTCGCATCTAGCCCCGAATGGAACACCTGCCCCACCCATCCTTTGAGTAGCCTAACCTGGTCTATCAGTTTCAGATGCGTTTCCTGTAACATAACCACATCTGCCTTAAGTTTCTTAAGGTGTGCGAGTACCCGTGCCCTCTTTATCGGCCCGTTCAGCCCTCTCACATTCCACGTGATCAGCCGGGTTGGGGGGCTTCCTACCCCCCCCCTTGTCGATTAGCCATCACCTTTTTCCAGCTCCTCACCCGGTTCCCACGCAGCTGTATCTCCCCCAGGCGGTGCCCCCCCGCCCATCCCCTCCCATACCAGCTCCCCCCTCTCCCCAGCAGCAGCAACCCAGTAATTCCCCCCTCCCACCCCCCCCGCTAGATCCCCCGCTAGCGTAATTACTCCCCCCATGTTGCTCCCAGAAGTCAGCAAACTCTGGCCGACCTCGGCTTCCCCCCGTGACCTCGGCTCGCACCGTGCGACGCCCCCTCCTTCCTGCTTCTCTATTCCCGCCATGATTATCATAGCGCGGGAACCAAGCCCGCGCTTCTCCCTTGGCCCCGCCCCCAATGGCCAACGCCCCATCTCCTCCACCTTCCCTCCTCCCCCATCACCACCTGTGGAAGAGAGAAAAGTTACCACATCGCAGGATTCGTACATAAAACTCCTCTTTCCCCCCTTTTTAACCCCCCTCTTTGCCCCCCACATTCGCCCCACCACTTTGTTCAAACGTTCTTTTTAATAACCCGCTCATTCCAGTTTTTCTTCCACAATAAAAGTCCACGCTTCATCCGCCGTCTCAAAGTAGTGGTGCCTCCCTCGATATGTGACCCACAGTCTTGCCGGTTGCAGCATTCCAAATTTTATCTTCTTTTTATGAAGCACCGCCTTGGCCCGATTAAAGCTCGCCCTCCTTCTCGCCACCTCCGCACTCCAGTCTTGATAAACGCGGATCACCGCGTTCTCCCATTTACTGCTCCGAGTTTTCTTCGCCCATCTAAGGACCATTTCTCTATCCTTAAAACGGAGGAATCTCACCACTATGGCTCTGGGAATTTCTCCTGCTCTCGGCCCTCGCGCCATCACTCGGTATGCTCCCTCCACCTCCAACGGACCCGCCGGGGCCTCCGCTCCCATTAACGAGTGCAGCATCGTGCTCACATATGCCCCGACGTCCGCTCCCTCCACACCTTCAGGAAGACCAAGAATCCTCAGGTTGTTCCTCCTTGCGTTGTTCTCCAGTGCCTCCAACCTTTCCACACATCGTTTCTGATGTGCCTCATGCGTCTCCGTCTTCACCACCAGGCCCTGTATGTCGTCCTCATTCTCGGCTGCCTTTGCCTTCACGACCCGAAGCACCCGCTCCTGGGTCTTTTGTTCCTCCTTTAGCCCTTCGATCGCCTGTAGTATCGGGGCCAACAGCTCTTTCTTCATTTCCTTTTTGAGCTCTTCCACACAGCATTTCAAGAACTCTTGTTGTTCAGGGCCCCATGTTAAACTGCCACCTTCCGACGCCATCTTGGTTTTTGCTTGCCTTCCTTGCCGCTGTTCTAAAGGATCCACTGCAATCCGGCCACTTTCTCCTCCTTTTTTCATCCGTATCCAGGGGGGATTCCCTTCTGGTTTACCGCACAGTGTTTTTAGCCGTCAAAATTGCCGTTGGGGCTCCAATCAAGAGCCCAAAAGTCCGTTTCACCGGGAGCTGCCGAAACGTGCGACTCAGCTGGTCATCGCCGCACCCGGAAGTCCGCAGCATGGGTTCATAAAGGGCAGGTCGTGCCTAACTAATTTAGTGGAATTTTTTGAGGACATTACCAGTGCGGTAGATAACGGGGAGCCAATGGATGTGGTATATCTGGATTTCCAGAAAGCCTTTGACAAGGTGCCACACAAAAGGTTGCTGCATAAGATAAAGATACATGGCATTAAGGGGAAAGTAGTAGCATGGATAGAGGATTGGTGAATTAATAGAAAGCAAAGAGTGGGGATTAATGGGTGTTTCTCTGGTTGGCAATCAGTAGCTAGTGGTGTCCCTCAGGGATCAATGTTGGGCCCGCAACTGTTCACAATTTACATAGATGATTTGGAGTTGGGGACCAAGGGCAATGTGTCCAGGTTTGCAGACGACACTAAGATAAGTGGTAAAGCAAAAAGTGCAGAGGATACTGGAAGTCTGCAGAGGGATTTGGATAGGCTAAGTGAATGGGCTAGGGTCTGGTAGATGGAATACAATGTTGACAAATGTGAGGTTATCCATTTTGGTAGGAATAACAGCAAAAGGGATTATTATTTAAAAGATAAAATATTAAAACATGCTGCTGTGCAGAGAGACCTGGGTGTGCTAGTGCATGAGTCGCAAAAAGTTGGTTTACAGATGCAACAGGTGATTAAGAAGGCAAATGGAATGTTGTCCTTCATTGCTAGAGGGATGGAGTTTAAGACTCGGGAGCTTATGCTGCAATTGTATAAGGTGTTAGTGAGGCCACACCTGGAGTATTGTGTTCCGTTTTGGTCTCCTTACTTGAGAAAGGACGTACTGGCATTGGAAGGGTGTGCAGAGGAGATTCACTAGGTTAATCCCAGAGCTGAAGGGGTTGGATTACGAGGAGAGGTTGAGTAGACTGGGACTGTACTCGTTAGAATTTAGAAGGATGAGGGGGGGTCTTATAGAAACATATAAAATTATGAAGGGAATAGATAGGATAGATGCGGGCAGGTTGTTTCCACTGGCGGGTGAAAGCAGAACTAGGGGGCATAGCCTCAAAATAAGGGGAAGTAGATTTAGGACTGAGTTTAGGAGGAACTTCTTGACCCAAAGTGTTGTGAATCTATGGAATTCCTTGCCCAGTGAAGCAGTGGAGGCTCCTTCATTAAATGTTTTTAAGATAAAGATAGATAGTTTTTTGAAGAATAAAGAGATTAAGGGTTATGGTGTTCGGGCCGGAAAGCGGAGCTGAGACAACAAAAGATCAGCCATGATCTCATTGAATGGTGGAGCAGGCTCGCGGGACCAGATGGCCTACTCCTGCTCCTAGTTCTTATGTTCTAAATTGGTTGACACAAATAACATGCCAGTGACTGATAAAAATGAGGTTATGACAGGTGAGGACCTTGAGATGATTGTTATCACTAAGGAGGTAGTGATGGGCAAGCTGATGGGGCTAAAGGTAAACAAGTCTCCTGGCCCTGATGGAATGCATCCCAGAGTGCTAAAAGAGATGGCTAGGGAAATTGCAAATGCACTCGTGATAATTTACCAAAATTCACCAGACTCTGGAGTGGTCCCGGCGGATTGGAAATTAGCAAACGTGACACCACTGTTTAAAAAAGGAGGTAGGCAGAAAGCGGGTAATTATAGACCAGTTAACTTAACTTCTGTAGTAGGGAAGATGCTGGAATCTATCATCAAGGAAGAAATAGTGAGGCAGCTGGATGGAAATTGTCCCATTGGGCAGACGCAGCATGGGTTCATAAAGGGCAGGTCATGCCGAACTAATTTAGTGGAAGTTTTAGAGGACATTACCAGTGCGGTAGATAACGGGGAGCCAATGATGTGGTATATCTGGATTTCCAGAAAGCTTTTGACAAGGTGCCACACAAAAGGTTGCTGCATAAGATAAAGGTGCATGGCATTAAGGGTAAAGTAGTAGCATGGATAGAGGATTGGTTAATTAATAGAAAGCAAAGAGTGGGGATTAA
The DNA here is from genome assembly GCF_047496885.1 of Scyliorhinus torazame. Classification (NCBI taxonomy): domain Eukaryota; kingdom Metazoa; phylum Chordata; class Chondrichthyes; order Carcharhiniformes; family Scyliorhinidae; genus Scyliorhinus; species Scyliorhinus torazame. The sequence goes on along the minus strand of NW_027308035.1, from coordinate 210,943 downwards.
TGGGTGTTTCTCTGGTTGGCAATCAGTAGCTAGTGGTTGGGTCCACAATTGTTCACAATTTACATAGAAGATTTGGAGTTGGGGACCAAGGGCAATGTGTCCAAGTTTGCAAATGACACTAAGATGAGTGGTAAAGCAAAAGGTGCAGAGGATAATGGAAGTCTGCAGAGGGATTTGGATAGGTTAAGTGAATGGGCTCGGGAATACAATGTTGGCAAATGTGAGGTTATCCATTTTGGTAGGAATGACAGCAAAAGGGATTATTATTTAAATGATAAAATATTAAAACCTGCTGCTTTGCAGAGAGACCTGGGTGTGCTAGTGCATGAGTCACAAAATGTTGGTTTACAGGTGCAACAGGTGATTAAGAAGGCAAATGGAATTTTGTCCTTCATTGCTAGAGGGATGCAGTTTAAGACTAGGGAGGTTATGCTGCAATTGTATAAGGTGTTAGTGAGGCCACACCTGGAGTATTGTTATCAGTTTTGGTCTCCTTACCTGAGAAAGGACGTACTGGCGCTGGAGGGTGTGCAGAGGAGATTCACTAGGTTAATTCCAGAGCTGAAGGGGTTGGATTACAAGGAGAGGTTGAGTAGCCTGGGACTATACTCGTTGGAATTTAGAAGGATGCGGGGGGATCTTATAGAAACATATACAATTATAAATGGAATAGATAGCATAGATGTGGGCAGGTTGTTTCCAATGGCAGGGGAAAGCAGCACTAGGGGGCATAGCATCAAAATAAGGGGAAGTAGATTTAGGACTGAGCTTAGGAGGAACTTCTTCACCCAAAGGGTTGTGAATCTATGGAATTCCTTGCCCAGGGAAGCAGTGGAGGCTCCTTCATTAAATGTTTTTAAAATAAAGATAGATAGTTTTTTGAAGAATAAAGGGATTAAGGGTTATGGTGTTCGGGCCGGAAAGTGGAGCTGAGACAACAAAAGATCAGCCATGATCTCATTGAATGGTGGATCAGGCTCTAGGGGCCAGATGGCCTACTCCTGCTCCTAGTTCTTATGTTTTTATGTTCTTATGGATGATAGTGATGAGGGTAGTGAGAAAGAGCGTCAAAGTCGAAGGCTTGATGGAGAGCTATTTAAATATGTCCAAGCATTGCCATGGTTTGACGAGAAGGAGGTAGAAGCCTTTTTCATTTCATTTGAGAAGGTATCTAAACAAATGAAATGGCCATAGGACATATGGGTATTACTGATTGAAACAAAGCTGATAGGTAGGGCTAGTGAAGTGTTTGCATCAATACCGGAGGAGGTATCTGGGACATATGAGGAGGTGAAAAATATCCATCTTAGGTGCATATGAACCAGTGCCTGAAATCTACAGACAAAGGTTTAGAAATTTAAGGAAATAATTTGGTTAAACATACATGGACTTTGAAAGGATCAAACAGAGTAATATTGATAGGTGGATAAGGGCTTTGAAAATAGACCAAACGTATGAATCTCTCAGAGAAATTATACTTTTGGAGGAGTTTAAAAATTAAATTCCTGATGTAGTGAGAACTCATGTGGAAGAGCAGAGGGTTAAAACTGCAAGGTTAGCAGCAGAAATGGCAGATGATTATGAATTAGTTCATACATCAAAGCTTAGTTTCCGACACCAGTTTCAGCCTGTGAGGGATAGAAACTAGGGACATGAAAAATACTCAAGTGGTAAAGGTAAAGGTGATCTGATGAGAGATAACAAGGAGAGTGTACCTCAGATTAAAAAAGAAATCCAGGAGAGTGGAAAAGAAATGAAAAGTTTCAAATGTTTTCACTGTAATAAACTAGGCCATGTAAAGTCATAGTGTTGGTGGTTGAAGAAAAGCACTGGGAAGGCTGATGTTGTAAAACAGGATCAGACAGTGGGATTTGTTAAAGTGGTAAAGGAAAGCCCAAGTGAAGCGAAGGAGGGGCAAAAGATTGAACAGCCTGATCAAGAAGTGATTGATAAGAAGGTGCTAGATCACTTTAAAGAATTTACTTGTGTGGGTAAAGTTTACTCATGTGTATCAGGGGGAGCAGGTAAAGAAATCACAATTTTAAAAGATACGGGAGCTAGTCAATCTTTAATGGTAAGAGATGAGAAGTTATGTAGTTTGGAAAGAATGTTGCCAGAAAAGGTGGTAATATGTGGAACTCAGGGGGAGAGGAGTAGTGTTCCATTATATAAGGCAAGGTTGGAAAGTCCAGTGAAGAGTGGTGAAGTGGTAGGAGGAGTAACAGAGAAACTATCTTGTCCAGGAATACAGTTTATCTTGGGTAATGATATAGCTGGAACGCAGGTGGGAGTGATGCCTACCGTGGTTGATAAGCCAGTGGAAAATCAACAGCCGAAGTATTAAAGGACGAGTATCCTGGGATTTTTCCGGATTGTGTCACAAAGTCACAGGTTAAGACAAGAGGAGAAATCAAAGAGTGAAGATGAAGTTGAAGTGCAATTATCAGAAATGATTTTTAATCAAATGGTTGAAAAAAAACAAGAACAGGTGGAGGATGATGCCGATATTTTTAAGTTCAGGAAAATTGGCAGAGTTACAACAGAAAGATGTAGAAATAAAACGGATGTATCAGACAGCATACACGGAAGAGGAATCTGAGTGTATGCCAGAGTGTTATTGCCGTAAAAGTAATGTCTTGATGAGAAAATGGAGACCGTTGCATATGCAGGCGGATGAAAAGTGGGCAGAAGTTCATCAAGTAGTATTGCCGGTAGGGTATAGAAAGGAGGTGTTGCGAGTTGCACATGATGTACCAGTGGGAGGTCATTTGGAATGAGGAAAACTCAAGCTAAAATCCAAAAACATTTTTATTGGCCTGGACTACATAAAGATGTAGTTCAATTTTGTCAATCATGTCACACATGTCAAGTGATAGGGAAACCTCAAGCAGTGATAAAACCAGCACCCTTAATACCCATTCCAGCATTTGAGGAACCTTTTGCAAGGGTCCTGCTGCTTTGCAGAGAGACCTGGGTGTGCTAGTGCATGAGTCACAAAATGTTGGTTTACAGGTGCAACAGGTGATTAAGAAGGCAAATGGAATTTTGTCCTTCATTGCTTGAGGGATGCAGTTTAAGACTATTTGCGTAGGACCGCTTCCTAAAACGAAAAGTGGGAATCAATCTCTTTTGATGAAAATGGATGTGTCTACTAGGTTTCCAGAGGCCATTCCAGTCGGTAATATTACAGCTAAAAGGATTGTGGAGGAGTTACTTAAATTGTTTACTAGATATGGACTACCCACAGAAATACAATGGGATCAAGGATTATTAACCTCAAGGTTATTCAAAGAAGTTATGGATAGCTTAGGAATAAAACAATTTAAATCAACTGCGTACCATCCAGAATTGCAGGGAGCATTACAAAAGGTGGCATCAGACATTAAAGACAATGTTGAGGGCTTATTGTCACGATTATCCAGAGGATTGGGATAAAGGAATTCCATTTTACTGTTTGCAATTAGGGATTATTGCTAACTTTTGGTTGGCTCTTAAATGTTGCTCGTTGTGTCTTTACTTTTATTTGCTCTGTTTCTATAACCTTTGCTCTAGAGTCGCCAGGTATCTTTATGATACCACCACGAGGTTCAAGTTCAAGTGCTGATCAATAACTCAATACACCAGTTAGTACGTTTCAAATCAAAACACATTTATTATACACAGGCAATCACTACTCATGTATAAAACTCTACTTACTAGACTATCTCTCACACTAAAAGGCCTATACTTAGCTTTGGAACTGGCCCACCAGGTCAGGGGAACAAATGGCCTTGCGTTCAATTCTGAATCTACAGGATTCAAAGCTGGTATAGACTGGTAGCTAGGAGCGCCTATCTCGTAGCGTGCGTTGACTGGAGACTTACTTGGTTGGTGCAGTAACTAGGCGGGTCACATTCAAGGGTTGTTTCGAGCTGCCGAGAGACCCTGTCAAGAAGGACGAATTGAACTTGGAGACTCTACTTTATAGTCCCCAGGGGCTTCGCGCCATTCGGGGCGGACCCCGTACCTGGTTCCAAGTGATTGGACTGAGTTCTGATCACTTGGATCAATTTCTCCAATACTAGAGCTGTTCCCTGATCGCTGGGCGGTCCCTAAGTGTTCGTTGGCCTTCCTTTGTCTTGGCTCTTGCTGGCGCCGAGGAGTCTGGCTTGGCTTTGTTTACTTTAACTGTTTCCAATTGTTCCCGGGGATCGCTCATCGATATGTAGATGGTTGTTAGTTTCAATGCTGTCTGGGTTTCTGCAAGTTCTAATACACAGGAAACTTTGCACCTGCTTGTTTCTCCTGCGTTGGCTGAATTTCCCTGCATCCTTAGCGGATCTCCATTTTAAGTCGGGAAGTGGCCAACCCAGGTGGCTACAGCGATGGCTTCCATGGCCTCTATACTGACCATAACTATGTAAGAAATTTTTAAGTGACAATTCTAAGTGGCGCTATGTCACAACAGGGACATGCATTACAACATTTAAAAAAACGGTACCTCTAACTATCTTCTATAAACTACACTCACTTAAACATCCAATCATACTAACTTCCTAACAATACAAAAATAATAGCAGCATTCACATTTTCCTCTGGCTTGGCGGTCAAGCTCAGAGTTGTACAATCTCTCAGTTGTCTTTATTCACAAATGACGCCAAATGAATGTCCTTTATTGTAGATCAAGGGGTTCGGGGGCCTGGTGAAAACCGAAAATAGGGGATCTCATCCTGTATACCGGGGTGCGAGAGCGGTAGGCTCTCCTCCACCATTTCCTCATGCGGATAGTCTGCACGATGCTGCAGAATATCGCCAATGCTAGAAGGGATTCAATTACGTATGAAAGGGAGTACCACGTTATAAACCTATCACACTATGATGGTGTGTTGTTACTTGTCACTGGGCTCTGGGTGCTATGGGGAAGTGAATCATTGACGGCCGGGGGGGGGGGTTGGGGTCAGGAGGTTCGCATTCGCGCGTAACCGAATACAAATTATAATAACGAAAAACACGTATGATGTCTTCATTGTTCTCTTCTCTTCCTTTTCGTCGGTTCTCTCTTCCTGGAGCTTCTGGAATTCTGTGAATCAAGCATAGTTTCTGTTACTATCTTGTTTAATATCTTGTATGTTAGCATGTCTGTCTTTTGGTGCCAATCTCCCTTCATAATTGGTCACCATGTGTGATTCCCTCATTTTTTTTTTAAACAGAAAAGTTGGACTAGACATCTAAGAAAATACTGCCGTACTGCAAGCCGTCTCACAGACTGTGTGATTTACCATCCCAATGTTTGAGGATGTAAATAGCATAGGGAAGCAATCCTGAGGGTTGCTAAAACCAAACAAAAGAATTTTGAACGTAATCGAGCCAAAATGGGGTGCGTATGGGCCGCGGCGGGTAAGATTTGGATGGAATCCCTGGGCAGGATGGTGATCAATGCCGTATGTGCTCTACCAGAGCGTAGCTGACCAGAGGGGGGTCCTCAGGCAGGGCAGAGACCAATGCCGTTTCTCGGTGATACCGAATGTCCTGTCCCATGCTTTGTCCAAAATGTGCCGGAGCAATGGGGCTGAAGGGAGGAGTTTTCCATCCACGGAAACAAATCCTCTTGCTTTCCACAGGAGTAGGAATTCTGTGAGGCTGTCCGAGTATATGTCTGCTGGGCTGGGGAAGGAATCTGGGTGATCAACAATGTATGCAATGGCTGCTAGTTCTGCCGCCTGCGTGCCTAAATGTCCTGGCAGTATTAACGAGATTTCGTCTTGGGCGCGTCCCTGCGCGTCCTCAACATAGATGCCGCATCCTGTAATGCGCTTCCCGTTTAATATAGTGGAAGAACCATCCACATATATTCTCAAGGGTGCACACGTGTCTGTGTGCTGGGGGCTCTGGGGTGAACTACCTATCTTTTTGGGGGGTGTTTTCGCGATAAAGGGGCCAGTGTTGTGGTGTGGTGAGATGATTTCACATTCGTGGGGGGAGCCTCGGTACTGAAGGTTGTCGGCTAGGAAAGTGTGGGTCTTGGTCCTTTTAATAGTGATGTCCCGTCCCTGCAAAAGAAGGGTCCATCTGGCTGCTCTGATCTGGCTTACTGTACCGTCCTTAAGGTGTCCGTCTAGTAAAAGTTGGGTGGGGGTGTGTTCCGTGAGGATTGTGATGGGGTTTAGTCCGGGGATATATGAAAAGTATTGAACTGCCCAGAAGACTGCGAGCAGGTGCCTTTCACAGGCCGAAAATCCCAGCTCCACAGGATCTAAAACTCTGGAGGCGTAAGCCACGGGTCTTAACTGTTCGTGCTGTTCCTGGAGGAGCACGGCCGAAAGGGTACGATCTGTGCTAGCTATCTCTATACCATAAGGGGAAAGCCGGTCTTGAACCTGTAGTGCGGGGGCTGCAATGAGTGCGCGCTTGAAAGCATCTATAGCATTCATGTGCTGCGGAAGCCATTCCCAAGAGGCTCCTTTCTTTAGGAGGGCTGAGAGGGGTGCTGCCTTGCTGGCGAAACCGTCAATATGGTTTCGGCAATAGCCAACCAGTCCTAAAAACGACCGGAGGGCGGAAACATTCTGGGGAAGGGGCAATTTGACAATCGAGTCAATCCTTTTATGCTCGATCTCGTGTTTACCATGCGTGATAATTGTTCCCAAATGTACCACTTTGTTTTCCAAAAGTTGGGCCTTCTTGGGGTTCACTTTACATCCAATTCGCTGTAGGAGTTTCCAGGAGTTCGGACAGAAGCGCAATGTGCTCTGCCTTGGTGTCTGTCTGCAGTAATAGGACGTCTACATACTGGACCAGACATTCAGGGCGAGAAAAGTTTGATAAACCATTGGCTAGCTGTCGGTGGAAAATGGAGGGGGAGTTGTGGAATCCTTGTGGGAGGCATGTCCACGTATACTGCTGACCTTCAAAAGGGAAGGCAAATTTGTACTGGCACACTTTTGCCAATGGAATGGACCAGAATCCGTTGCTGATGTCCAAAACAATAAAATATCGTGAGTTGAGTCCCTGTTTAAGCATGGTCTCGGGACTTGTGGCTACTGTGGGGGCTGCTGCGGGGGTGACTTTGTTGAGTTCCCGGTAATCGATGGTCAGTCGCCATGATCCATCGGGTTTTCTCACTGGCCAAATCGAGGCATTATTAGTAGAGGCTACTGATCTAAGTAGGCCTTGTTCTAATAAACTATCAATGATTTTGAGATTTCTCCCTCTGCCTCTTGGGGAAATCCATATTGCTTCTGGAGTCTAGGGTCAGGTCCAGTTATTTGTACCGAACCAACCATCCTGCTGCAGTCATGGTTTATGACTTGCAAATGTGGTCCTGTGCTTCTGAAGAACTGCCCTAACCTGTTTGTCTGTGCTAATCGTGGTCGGGTCAAACCAAAAATCGCCGACTGCGCTAATCTTATTAGCATACTCACCTACTGTGAGCGTTGCGGGGGCTCTTGCTGACTTTGTCATTTTCCAGACACATTGATACTGGGTCAAATGATAGGTTGTGGGAGTTCATGAAATCGACGCCCAATATGTGTTCTGCTGTGTGGGGCAGATCAACCAAAACTATGGGGTATTTTGTTGTAATGTTGCCAATTTGAAAGGGTACAGGGGCTGTGACGTGTCCCTGTTGTGAGTGGCCTGTGAAGCCGCTGACGGTGATTGTGGCTGTAGTGGGCCACGTGTCTTTTTGGAACATGCTGGAGGAATTAATTGTGGTGCGGGACCCTCCTGTGTCCCAGAGAAATTCGATGGGCTGTCCCCATATCTTTGCTGCAACGACTGGTCGGCCGGACCTATCCCAAAGGGTGTCGCATACCCAGGCGGGGGAGCCCGAATACCGTCAGTCAGTTCCGTTCATGTCTGTCTGATCTGAACGGGTGCTTACACTATGTATGGGCTTTGTCCTGTTACTATTCAGAGTGCCTGCCTTCTGGGCTCTCTATGGCTTTCGTGGGGCATTGCACTTTCGTGCAAAGTGACCTAATTGTCCACAGTTGTAACGCTCCTGTGGTTTCTGTGGGGGGCTGTTCATGCCTTTGTTCACCCATGCGGGCTTCTGGTGTGCTCCAACTGCTTGGATATCTGCCTCTGCCTGCTGTTCTTCGGGTTTTCTAATCGCGGGTTTGTTGAGGACAGATTGCTCCCAAGAGCGGGACAACCTTTTAAAAACCCACTTTTCGTTGTGCGTTTCTTCCGAGGGGTCAGAGTTAGTACACGCTTTTTGTCCTGCCTCTGTGGCATGGGAGATAAGGGTGCGCGTCCATTTGGCCATGTTGTCTGGGGACAAATGGGCGCGGTCTAAGTTTCCGAAAACGGCTGTAAAATGGATCCACAGGCGTCCAGCAAACGCTGTGGGGTGTTCTGTTTTCTTCTGCCTGCACTTGGAACATAGAACATTACAGCGCAGTACAGGCCCTTCGGCCCTCGATGTTGCGCCGACCTGTGAAACCACTCTAAAGCCCATCTACATGATTCCCTTATTGTCCATATGTCTACCCAATGACCATTTGAATGCCCTTAGTGTTGGCGAATCCACTACTGTTGCAGGCAGGGCACTCCACGCTCTTACTACTCTCTGAGTAAAGAACCTACCTCTGACATCTGTCTTGTATCTATCTCCCCTCAATTTAAAGTTATGTCCCCTCATGCTAGACATCACCATCCAAGGAAAAAGGCTCGCATTGTCCACCCTATCCAATCCTCTGATCATCTTGTATGCCTCAATTAAGTCACCTCTTAACCTTCTTCTCTCTAACGAAAACAGCCTCAAGTCCCTCAGCCTTTCCTCATAAGATCTTCCCTCCATACCAGGCAACATTCTGGTAAATCTCCTCTCCACCCTTTCCAATGCTTCCACATCCTTCCTATAATGCGGCGACCAGAATTGCATGCAATACTCCAAATGCAGCCGCACCAGAGTTTTGTACAGCTGCAACATCTCATGGCTCCGAAACTCAATCCCTCTCCCAATACACCTTCTTGACAACCCTCTCAACCTGAGTGGCAACTTCCAGGGATCTATGGACATGGACACCGAGATCTCTCTGCTCATTCACACTGCCAAGAATCTTACCATTAGCCCAGTACTCTGTCTTCCTGTTATTCCTTCCAAAATGAATCACCTCACACTTTTCTGCATTAACCTCCATTTGCCACCTCTCAGCCCAGCACTGCAGCTTATCTATGTCCCTCTGTAACTTGTAACATCCTTCCGCACTGTCCACAACGCCACCGACTTTAGTGTCATCTGCAAATTTACTCACCCATCCTTCTACGCCCTCCTCCAGATCATTTATAAAAATGACAAACAGCAACGGCCCCAGAACAGATCCTTGTGGCACACCACTAGTAACTGGACTCCAGTCTGAACATTTCCCATCAACCACCACCCTTTGTCTTCTTCCAGCTAGCCAATTTCTAATCCAAATTGCTAAATCTCCCTGAATCCCATGCTTCCGTATTTTCTGCAGTAGCCTACCGTGGGGAACCTTATCAAACGCTTTACTGAAATCCATATATACCACATCAACTGCTTTACCCTCATCCACCTGTTTGGTCACCTTCTCAAAGAACTCAATAAGGTTTGTGAGGCACGACCTACCCTTCACAAAACCATGTTGACTATCTCTAATCAAATTATTCCTTTCCAGGTGATTATACACCCTATCTCTTATAAATCTTTCCAAGATTTTGCCCACAATAGAAGTAAGGCTCACTGGTCTATAGTTACCGGGATTGTCTCTGCTCCCCTTCTTGAACAAGGGGACAACATTTGCTATCCTCCAATCTTCTGGCACTATTCCTGGAGACAAAGATGACTTAAAGATCAAAGCCAAAGGCTCAGCACTCTCCTCCCTAGCTTCCCAGAGAATCCTAGGATAAATCCCATCCGGCCCAGGGGACTTATCTATTTTCACACTTTCCAGAATTGTTAACACCTCCTCCTTATGAACCACAAGCCCTTCTAGTCTAGTAGCCTGAATCTCAGTATTCTCCTCGACAACATTGTCTTTTTCCTGTGTCAATACTGACGAAAAATATTCATTTAGCACCTCTCCTATCTCCTCGGACTCCAAGCACAACTTCCCACTACTGTCCTTGACTGGCCCTAATCTTACCCTATCATTCTTTTATTCCTGACATATCTATAGAAAGCTTTAGGGTTATCCTTGATCCAACCTGCCAAAGACTTCTCATGTCGCCTCCTGGCTCTTCTTAGCTCTCTCTTTAGGTCCTAACTAGGTAACTTGTAACTCTCAAGCGCCCTAACTGAACCTTCATGTCTCATCTTTACATAAGCCTCCTTCTTCCTCTTTCGACTGCCTTAGTAAACCACGGTTCCCTTGCTCGACCACTTCCTCCCTACCTGACAGGTACATACTTATCAAGGACACACAGAAGCTGTTCCTTGAATAAACTCCACATTTCCATTGTGCCCATCCCCTGCAGTTTTCCTCACCACCCGATGCATCCTAAGTCTTGCCTCATCGCATCATAATTGCCTTTCCCCCAGATACAACTCTTGCACTGCGGTATATACCTATCCCTTTCCATCACTAAAGTAAATGTAATCAAATTGTGGTCACTATCACCAAAGTGCTCACCTACCTCCAAATCTAACACCTGTCCTGGTTCATTACCCAGTACCAAATCCAATACGGCCTCGCCTCTCGTTGGCCTATCTACATACTGTGCCAGGAAACCCTGCTGCACACATTGGACAAAAACGGACCCATCTAAAGTACTCGAACTATAGCGTTTCCAGTCAATATTTGGAAAATTAAAGTCCCCTATAACAACTACCCTATTGCTTTCGCTCCTATCCAGAATCATCTTTTCAATCCTTTCCTCTACATCTCTGGAACTTTTCGGAGGCCGATAGAAAATCCCTAACAGGGTGACCTCTCCTTTCCTGTTTCTAACCTCAGCCCATACTACCTCAGTAGACGAGTCCTCATCAAACATCCTTTCTGCCACCGTAATACTGTCCTTGACTAACAATGCCACCCCTCCCCCTCTTTTACCACCTTCTCTGAGCTTACTGCAATATCTAAACCCCGGCACCTGCAACAACCATTCCTGTCCCTGCTCTATCCATGTCTCCGAAATGGCCACAACATCGAAGTCCCAGGTACCAACCCATGCCGCAAGTTCACCCACCTTATTCCGGATGCTCCTGGCATTGAAGAAGACACACTTTAAACCACCTTCCTGCCTTCCGGTACACTCCTGCAACTTTGAAACCTTACTCATGACGTCACTACTCTCAACCTCCTGTATACTGGAGCTACAATTCAGGTTCCCAAGCCCCTGCTGAACTAGTTTAAACCCTCCCGAAGAGCATTAGCAAATTTCCCCCCCAGGATATTGGTACCCCTCTGGTCCAGGTGTAGACCATCCCGTTTGTAGAGGTCCCACCGACCCCAGAATGAGCACTAATTATCCAGAAATCTGAAACCCTCCCTCCTGCACCATCCCTGTAGACACGTGTTCAACTCCTCTCTTTCCCTGTTCCTCGTCTCGCTATCACGTGGCACGGGTAACAACCCAGAGATAGTAACTCTGTTTGTACTAGATCTAAGTTTCCACCCTAGCTCCCTGAATTCCTGCCTTCCATCCCTAACCCTTTTCCTACCTATGTCGTTGGTACCTATGTGGACCACGACTTGGGGCTGCTCCCCCTCCCCCTTCAGGATCCCGAAAACACGATCCGAGACATCACGCACCCTGGCACCTGGGAGGCAACACACCAACCGCGAGTCTCTCTCGTTCCCACAGAATCTCCTATCTGTCCCCCTAACTATGGAGTCGCCAATGACTAATGCTCTACTCCTCTCCCCCCTTCCCTTCTGAGCAACAGGGACAGACTCTGTGCCAGAGACCTGCACCCCATGGCTTACCCCTGGTAAGTTATCCCCCCCCCAACAGTATCCAAAGCGGTATACCTGTTACTAAGGGTAACGACCACAGGGGATCCCTGTACTGACTGCTTCCTCCCAGCCCCTCTCACCGTCACCCATCTATCTTTATTCTTCGGAGTAACTACACCTATTCAGGCCTTCTACTGGGTCACCTCTGTTATAACCGATCGCGTCTAGGATCGCCATGTGCATCTCTGCAAGGGTGCCTCCTCCTACATTCCGTGGGTCGGGAAGGGCTGCTGCAACAGAAGGGTCTAAGCTTAAAACTGTGAGCTTCACTTGCTCACGCTCATCCAGGCCGTACATGGTAGCCTGCTGCTTCACTCTAGCAAAAAAGTGGTGGGGGTCTGAGGTGGGGAGGAACAGTGTGATCTTTTTGCACGCGTCCCGTAATTGGGTCACGGTTAAGGGGGTGGTGTAAAGGAATTCCGCGTCTCCGTCCGATGTGACTGTGCGGTGGGTAGTTACTGGATTCATGGGTTCCTGATCTATCTGCTCTGTGGGGGTTGGGGTGCTTTTCTCCTTTGGGGCTTTCCTTGCGCACATGTTCCCTGTACATATCTATGCGCGGTTTTGTTTCGCTCTTGCCAATCAGGGCCGTCTTCTTCATCTAATTGGGATCCAAAGGTGCTTTGAAACCCATTTTGCACTGAAAGCAAAGACTGCAGTTCCGCAATCTGCTTCCGCCATTCTGCATGATCTACCGAGCTTTGTCTGTGCTCCGTGGTGGCAGCATGGAGTGCTCTTTCGCTGCTTTTAGATTGCTGCACTGCCTTTGCAATGCCTCTACCTGTTTCTCTGTCTCTACTCTTACCAGGACTGCACGTTGCGTGTCCTGATAGGCCATTTCGTATTGCGTTTGGAAGCTGCTCAGATGCGCTAGACAAGACTGGTGTGCCCCCTTGGCATCATCCACCTCTCCGTCCTTTGCTGCCAACTTCCTTCTCAAGTCTATATTCTCTCTCTCGATCTCACTAACATCGACCTTGCTCATTCGATGTCGCTCTTCTATCTCTTTGCGGAGCGTCCGAATGACCTCCTCTGTGCCTCGCAATTGTGCCAGACAGGACACGATTGCCATCGGCTTGCGATCTTTTCCCAAGCTCTTCTTGTGGATCTTTGACAGGTTCTCCCACCAAGTATGTCCTATACTCCCGGGTCCTGTTTCCTCATTATCACAGAATTCACTACAAAGGGTCCATCCTCTCCCTTTGAGATATTTTCTGATCTCTTCTTCCCAAATGGGACACTGTCCTACTCTGCTGCTGGTTGCTGCGACCACGAATTCTTGAGGGTTCATGAGGCGTTCCATTGCCTTCATTGCCATTTTTCCTATCTGAATGCTCTCTTTCAAAATTTGGAACGGGGGGGTACTAAGGCGGTGCTGTAAACACGGGTACGGCGTTTGGTATTTTCCGGAATACAAACTCCCGACAGTTTTTCCGCAACAAATTCGATCAGTTTTACCTGATAGCTCTGTTAGTTACGCATGCATTAACACACTTCGAAATTATGAGGATTGATCAGAACTGCTTCAACACTTGGGAATTTTCTGTTCCCAATTGGATTCTAAGTCAAATTTTGGATTCTCCCAGAGTGGTTAGGCCACTTCTAAATCGGGTCCCGGCGGAGTCGCCAGTAAATGTTGCTAACTTTTGGTTGGCTCTTAAATGTTGCTCGTTGTGTCTTTACTTAATTTGCTCTGTTTCTATAACCTTTGCTCTAGAGTCGCCAGGTATCTTTATGATACCACCAAGAGGTTCAAGTTCAAGTGCTGATCATAGAACATAGAACGATACAGCACAGTACAGGCCCTTCGGCCCACAATGTTGCACCGACATGGGAAGTCAAAAAACAAAAGCCATCGAACCTACACTATGCCATTATCATCCATATGCTTATCCAATAAACTTTTAAATGCCCTCAATGTTGGCGAGTTCATTACTGTTGAAGGTAGGGCATTCCACGGCCTCACCACTCTTTGCATAAAGAACCCACCTCTGACCTCTGTCCTATATCTATTACCCCTCAGTTTAAGGCTATGTCCCCTCGTGCTAGCCATTTCCATCCGCGGGAGAAGGCTCTCACTGTCCACCCTATCCAACCCCCTGATCATTTTGTATGCCTCTATTAAGTCTCCTCTTAACCTTCTTCTCTCTAACGAAAACAACCTCAAGTCCATCAGCCTTTCCTCATAAGATTTTCCCTCCATACCAGGCAACATCCTGGTAAATCTCCTCTGCACCCGCTCCAAAGCTTCCACGTCCTTCCTATAATGCGGTGACAAGAACTGTACGCAATACTCCAAATGCGGCCGTACCAGAGTCTTGTACAGCTGCAACATGACCTCATGACTCCGGAACTCAATCCCTCTACCAATAAAGGCCAACACTCCATAGGCCTTCTTCACAACCCTATCAACCTGGGTGGCAACTTTAAGCGATCTATGTACATGGACACCGAGATCCCTCTGCTCATCCACACTTCCAAGAACTTTACCATTAGCCAAATATTCCGCATTCCTGTTATTCCTTCCAAAGTGAATCACTTCTCTACATTAAACTCCATTTGCCACCTCTCAGCCCAGCTCTGCAGCTTATCTATGTCCCTCTGTAACCTGCTACATCCTTCCGCACTGTCGACAACACCACCGACTTTAGTGTCGTCTGCAAATTTACTCACCCACCCTTCTGCGCCCTCTAGGTCATTGATAAAAATGACAAACAGCAACGGCCCCAGAACAGATCCTTGTGGTACGCCACTTGTAACTGAACTCCATTCTGAAAATTTCCCATGTTTGAGGATTGATCAGAACTGCTTGAACACTTCTTTCAGCTAGCCAATTTCTGATCCACATCTCTAAATCACCCTCAATCCCCAGCCTCCGTATTTTCTGCAATAGCCTACCGTGGGGAACCTTATCAAACGCTTTACTGAAATCCATATACACATCAACTGCTCTACCCTCGTCTACCTGTTCAGTCACCTTCTCAAAGAACTCGATAAGGTTTGTGAGGCATGACCTACCCTTCACAAAGCCATGCTGACTATCCCTAATCTTATTATTCCAATCTAGATGATTATAAATCTTGTCTCTTATAATCCCCTCCAAGACTTTACCCACAACAGACGTGAGGCTCACCGGTCTATAGTTGCCGGGGTTGTCTCTACCCCCCTTCTTGAACAAAGGCACCACATTTGCTATCCTCCAGTCCTCTGGCACTATTCCTGTAGCCAATGATGACATAAAAATCAAAGCCAAAGGCCCAGCAATCTCTTCCCTGGCTTCCCAGAGAATCCTAGGATAAATCCCATCAGGCCCCGGGGACTTATCTATTTTCAGCCTGTCCAGAATTGCCAACACCTCTTCCCTACGTACCTCAATGCCATCTATTCTAATAGCCTGGGTCTCAGCATTCTCCTCCACCACATTCTCTTTTTCCTGAGTGAATACTGACGAAAAATATTCATTTAGTATCTCGCCTATCTCTTCAGACTCCACACACAACTTCCCATCCCTGTCCTTGACTGGCCCTACTCTTACCCTTGTCATTCTTTTATTCCTGACATACCTATAGAAAGCTTTTGGGCTTTCCTTGATCCTACCTGCCAAATACTTCTCATGTCCCCTCCTTGCTCGTCTTAGCTCTCTCTTTAGATCCTTCCTCGCTACCTTGTAACTATCAAGCGCCCCAACTGAAACTTCACACCTCATCTTCACATAGGCCTCCCTTCTTCCTCTTAACAAGAGATTCCACTTCTTTGGTAAACCACGGTTCCCTCGCTCGACGCCTTCCTCCCTGCCTGACCGGTACGTACTTATCAAGAACACGCAGTAGCTGTTCCTTGAACAAGCTCCACATATCCAGTGTGCCCAATACTTGCAGCCTACTTCTCCAACCTATCATTTCTCCAACCAAGTCATGTCTAATGGCATCATAATTGCCCTTCCCCCAGCTATAACTCTTGCCCTGCGGGGTATACTTATCCCTTTCCATCACTAACGTAAACGTCACCGAATTGTGGTCACTGTCCCCAAAGTGCTCACCTACCTCCAAATCTAACACCTGGCCTGGTTCATTACCCAAAACCAAATCCAATGTGGCCTCTCCTCTTGTTGGCCTGTCAACATATTGTGTCAGGAAACCCTCCTGCACACATTGTACAAAAAACAACCCATCTAATGTACTCGAACTATATATTTTCCGGTCAATATTTGGAAAGTTAAAATCTCCCATAATAACTACCCTGTTACTTTCGCTCTTATCCAGAATCATCTTCGCCATCCTTTCCTCTACATCCCTAGAACTATTTGGAGGCCTATAGAAAACTCCCAACAGGGTGACCTCTCCTTTCCTGTTTCTAACCTCAGTCCATACTACCTCGGACGAAGAGTCCCCATCTAGCATCCTCTCCGCCACCGTAATACTGTTTTTGACTAGCAGCACCACACCTCCCCCTCTTTTGCCTCCTTCTCTGAGCTTACTAAAACACCTAAACCCCGGAGCCTGCAACAACCATTCCTGTCCCTGCTCTATCCATGTCTCCGAAATGGCCACAACATCGAAGTCCCAGGTACCAACCCATGCTGCCAGTTCCCCTACCTTATTTCGTATACTCCTGGCATTGAAGTAGACACACTTCAAACCACCTACCTGAACACTGGGCCCCTCCTGCGAAGTCAAATCTGTGCTCCTGACCTCTATACACTCATTCTCCCTTACCCTAAAACTACAATCCAGGTTCCCATGCCCCTGCTGCATTAGTTTAAACCCCCCCCCCCAAGAGCACTAACAAATCTCCCCCCCAGGATATTTGTGCCCCTCAGGTTCAGATGTAGACCATCCTGGCTGTAGAGGTCCCACCTTCCCCAGAAAGAGCCCCAGTTATCCAGAAATCTGAATCCCTCCCGCCTGCACCATCCCTGTAGCCACGTGTTTAATTGCTCTCTCTCCCTATTCCTCATCTCATTATCACGTGGCACGGGCAACAACCCAGAGATAACAACTCTGTTTGTTCTCGTTCTGAGCTTCCATCCTAGCTCCCTGAAAGCCTGCCTGACATCCTTGTCCCCTTTCCTACCTATGTCGTTAGTGCCAATGTGGACCACGACTTGGGGCTGCTCCCCCTCCCCCTTAAGGACCCGGAAAACACGATCCGAGACATCACGTACCCTTGCACCTGGGAGGCAACATACCAAACGTGAGTCTCTCTCGCTCCCACAAAATCTCCTATCTGTGTCCCTGACTATCGAGTCCCCAATTACTAATGCTCTGCTCCTCTCCCCCTTCCCTTCTGAGCAACAGGGACAGACTCCGTGCCAGAGGCCCGTACCCCATGGCTTACCCCTGGTAAGTCCCCCCCCCCCACAAGTATCCAAAGCGGTATACTTGTTACTCAGGGGAACGACCGCAGGGGATCCCTGCACTGACTGCTTCTTCCCAGTCCCTCTTACATCTATCTCCAATCTTTGGAGTAACTAATTCCCTGAAGCTGCTATCTATGCCTCTGCCTCCCGAATGATCCAAAGTTCATCCAACTCCAGCTCCAGTTCCCTAACTCGGTCTTGGAGGAGCTGGAGATGGCTGCACTTCCTGCAAGTAAAATACTAACGGCATCCCTCACCTCAAACATCCTGCAGGAGGAACATTGCACTCCCTTCCCTGCCATCCCTCTAACTTCTAACCAAGATCTGGTTAATAAATAAATAAAAAATAAATTAAAAAAATATAATAATAATATAACATGGCACTTACCTCACACCAATGGGTCTTATTATTAGGTTAGAGGAGGAGGGTGGGTGGGAGACACTACACGTGTACTGTCTCGGGTTTCCTCTCCACCAGAATTTATTGGTTGGGGGGGGGGGGTCCTTCCCAGAAGTCCGCGGGTCGAACCTCCAGTTCCCGCCTTATATTTAAAAAAATAAAATAAAATAAAACAGAAAAGAAGAACAGAAACGGGACCAGGTAAGTGATTTTAAAGTAAATACTCACCTCCCAGGAGGCCCTTGCGCACCGCTCCCGCCGAAATCCAAAGGGCTGCTCCTGCAAAGGTAAGTGATTTTAAAGTAAATACTCACCTCCCAGAAGGCCCTTGCGCACCGCTCCCGCCGAAATCCAAAGATCAATAACTCAATACACCAGTTAGTACGTTTCAAATCAAAACAAATTTATTATACACAGGCAATCACTACTCATGTATAAAACTCTACTTACTCGACTATCTCTCACACTAAAAGGCCTATACTTAGCTTTGGAACTGGCCCACCAGGTCAGGGGAACAAATGGCCTTTCGTTCGATTCGGAGTCTGCAGGATTCAAAGCTGGTATAGACTGGTAGCTAGGAGCGCCTATCTCGTAGCGTGCGTTGACTGGAGACTGACTTGGTTGGTGCAACAACTGGGCAGGTCACGTTCAAGGGTTGTTTCCAGCTGCTGAGAGACCCTGCCAAGAAGGACGAATTGAACTTGGGGACTCTACTTTATAGTCCCCAGGGGCTTCGCGCTATTCGGGGCGGACCCCGTACCTGGTTCCAAGTGATTGGACTGAGTTCTGATCACTTAGATCGATTTCTCCAATACTGAAGCTGTTCCCTGATTGGCCTTCCTTTGTCTTGGCTCCTGCTGGTGCCGAGGAGTCTGGCTTTACTTTGTTTACTTTAACTGTTTCCAGTTGTTCCCGGGGATCGCTCATCGATATGTAGATGGTTGTTAGTTCAGGGCTGTCTGGGTTCCTGCAAGTTCTGATTACAGGAAACTTTGCACCTGCTTGTTTCTCCTGCGTTGGCTGAATTTCCCTGCATCCTTAGCGGATCTCCATTTTAAGTCGGGAAGTGGCCAACCCAGGTGGCTACAGGATGCACCGAATGAGTCAACCAAATTTAGTCCTTTTGAACTAATTTTTGGTCATGAGGTAAGAGGACCACTTAAATTGATTAAGGAAAAATTGGTGAGTGAGAAATCGGAAATTACATTATTGGGTTACGTGTCAAATTTTAGGGAACGATTAAATAGAGCAGGTGAATTGGCTCGACAACATTTAAAAGTTGCACAAAATATGATGAATCGGGTAGTGGACAAGAAATCCAAAGTCCGTAGTTTTGCCAGTGGAGATAAAGTTTTAGTATTGTTACCAGTGGTAGGTGAACCATTAAAAGCAAGGTTTTGTGGACCTTATCAGATTGAAAGGAAATTATTGGTAAAAGCACCAGATAGAAGGAAGACTCACCGAGTGTGTCATGTGAATATGCTTAAAAGGTACTTTTGTAAGGGCCACGAAGAATCCAGCACGAGTTTTAAGGATACCTTTAAAAGCACTTGTCTTTGCAGGGGCAGGCCAGTCGATTTCGGCGGGAGAACAGCTGGTGAGTCAGTTTCAGCGGGAGCATTGCGGAAGAGGTTGCTGGGAGGTAAGTCTGTCCTTTAAAAGCACTTGTCTTTGCAGGGGCAGGCCAGTCGATTTTGGCGGGAGAATCAGCTGGTGAGTCAGTTTCAGCGGGAGCATTGCGGAAGTGGCTGCTGGGAGGTAAGTCAACCTTTAAAAGCACTTGTCTTTGCAGGGGCAGGCCAGTCGATTTTGGCGTGAGAACAGCTGGTGAGTCAGTTTCAGCGGGAGCATTGCGGCAGTGGCTGCTGGGAGGTAAGTCAACCTTTAAAAGCACTTGTCTTTGCAGGGGCAGGCCAGTCGATTTCGGCGGGAGAACAGCTGGTGAGTCAGTTTCAGAGGGAGCATTGCGGAAGAGGTTGCTGGGAGGTAAGTCTGTCCTTTGAAAGCACTTGTCTTTGCAGGGGCAGGCCAGTCGATTTCGGCGGGAGAATCAGCTGGTGAGTCAGTTTCAGCGGGAGCATTGCGGAAGTGGCTGCTGGGAGGTAAGTCAACCTTTAAAAGCACTTGTCTTTGCAGGGGCAGGCCAGTCGATTTCGGCGGGAGAACAGCTGGTGAGTCAGTTTCAGCGGGAGCATTGCGGAAGTGGCTGCTGGGAGGTAAGTCTGTCCTTTAAAAGCACTTGTCTTTGCAGGGGTACCTGGGACTTCGATGTTGTGGCCATTTCGGAGACATGGATAGAGCAGGGACAGGAATGGATGTTGCAGGTTCCGGGGTTTAGGTGTTTTAGTAAGCTCAGAGAATGAGGCAAAAGAGGGGGAGGTGTGGCGCTGCTAGTCAAGAGCAGTATTACGGTGGCGGAGAGGATGCTAGATGGGGACTCTTCTTCCGAGGTAGTATGGGCTGAAGTTAGAAACAGGAAAGGAGAGGTCACCCTGTTGGGAGTTTTTTATAGGCCTCCTAATAGTTCTAGGGATGTGGAGGAAAGGATGGCGAAGATGATTCTGGATAAGAGCGAAAGTAACAGGGTAGTTATTATGGGAGACTTTAACTTTCCAAATATTGACTGGAAAAGATATAGTTCGAGTACAATAGATAAGTCGTTTTTTGTACAGTGTGTGCAGGAGGGTTTCCTGAAACAATATGTTGACAGGCCAACAAGAGGCGAGGCCACGTTGGATTTGGTTTTGGGTAATGAACCAGGCCAGGTGTTGGATTTGGAGGTAGGAGAGCACTTTGGGGACAGTGACCACAATTCGGTGACGTTTACGTTAATGATGGAAAGGGATAAGTATACACCACAGGGCAAGAGTTATAGCTGGGGGAAGGGCAATTATGATGCCATTAGACGTGACTTGGGGGGGATAAGGTGGAGAAGTAGGCTGCAAGTGTTGGGCACACTGGATAAGTGGGGCTTGTTCGAGGGTCAGCTACTGCGTGTTCTTGATAAGTATGTACCGGTCAGACAGGGAGGAAGGCGTCGAGCGAGGGAACCGTGGTTTACCAAGGAAGTGGAATCTCTTGTTAAGAGGAAGAAGGAGGCCTATGTGAAGATGAAGTGTGAAGTTTCGGTTGGGGCGATGGATAGTTACAAGGTAGCGAGGAAGGATCTAAAGAGAGAGCTAAGACGAGCAAGGAGGGGACATGAGAAGTATTTGGCAGGAAGGATCAAGGAAAACCCAAAAGCTTTCTATAGGTATGTCAGGAATAAGCGAATGACTAGGGAAAGAGTAGGACCAGTCAAGGACAGGGATGGGAAATTGTGTGTGGAGTCTGAAGAGATAGGCGAGATACTAAATGAATATTTTTCGTCAGTATTCACTCAGGAAAAAGATAATGTTGTGGAGGAGAATGCTGAGCCCCAGGCTAATAGAATAGATGGCATTGAGGTACGTAGGGAAGAGGTGTTGGCAATTCTGGACAGGCTGAAAATAGATAAGTCCCCGGGACCTGATGGGATTTATCCTAGGATTCTCTGGGAGGCCAGGGAAGAGATTGCTGGACCTTTGGCTTTGATTTTTATGTCATCATTGGCTACAGGAATAGTGCCAGAGGACTGGAGGACAGCAAATGTGGTCCCTTTGTTCAAAAAGGGGAGCAGAGACAACCCCGGCAACTATAGACCGGTGAGCCTCACGTCTGTAGTGGGTAAAGTCTTGGAGGGGATTATAAGAGACAAGATTTATAATCATCTAGATAGGAATAATATGATCAGGGATAGTCAGCATGGCTTTGTGAAGGGTAGGTCATGCCTCACAAACCTTATCGTGTTCTTTGAGAAGGTGACTGAACAGGTAGACGAGGGTAGAGCAGTTGATGTGGTGTATATGGATTTCAGCAAAGCGTTTGATAAGGTTCCCCACGGTAGGCTATTGCATAAAATACGGAGGCTGGGGATTGAGGGTGATTTAGAGATGTGGATCAGAAATTGGCTAGCTGAAAGAAGACAGAGGGTGGTGGTTGATGGGAAATGTTCAGAATGGAGTACAGTCACAAGTGGAGTACCACAAGGATCTGTTCTGGGGCCGTTGCTGTTTGTCATTTTTATCAATGACCTAGAGGAAGGCGCAGAAGGGTGGGTGAGTAAATTTGCAGACGATACTAAAGTCGGTGGTGTTGTCGATAGTGTGGAAGGATGTAGCAGGTTACAGAGGGATATAGATAAGCTGCAGAGCTGGGCTGAGAGGTGGCAAATGGAGTTTAATGTAGAGAAGTGTGAGGTGATTCACTTTGGAAGGAATAATAGGAATGCGTAATATTTGGCTAATGGTAAAGTTCTTGAAAGTGTGGATGAGCAGAGGGATCTAGGTGTCCATGTACATAGATCCCTGAAAGTTGCCACCCAGGTTGATAGGGTTGTGAAGAAGGCCTATGGAGTGTTGGCCTTTATTGGTAGAGGGATTGAGTTCCGGAGTCGGGAGGTCATGTTGCAGCTGTACAGAACTCTGGTACGGCCGCATTTGGAGTATTGCGTACAGTTCTGGTCACCGCATTATAGGAAGGACGTGGAGGCTTTGGAGCGGGTGCAGAAGAGATTTACCAGGATGTTGCCTGGTATGGAGGGAAAATCTTATGAGGAAAGGCTGATGGACTTCAGGGTGTTTTCGTTGGAGAGAAGAAGGTTAAGAGGAGACTTAATAGAGGCATACAAAATGATCAGGGGGTTGGATAGGGTGGACAGTGAGAGCCTTCTCCCGCGGATGGATATGGCTGGCACGAGGGGACATAGCTTTAAACTGAGGGGTAATAGATATAAGACAGAGGTCAGAGGTAGGTTCTTTACGCAAAGAGTAGTGAGGCCGTGGAATGCCCTACCTGCTACAGTAGTGAACTCGCCAACATTGAGGGCATTTAAAAGTTTATTGGATAAACATATGGATGATAATGGCATAGTGTAGGTTAGATGGCTTTTGTTTCGGTGCAACATCGTGGGCCGAAGGGCCTGGACTGCGCTGTATTGTTCTATGATACAAAGTAATAACATTTATTTACAATAACATATATATATAACAGCAGCAGCAACTTCCCTTGCTGCACACTCCTTCCTGCTGCTTCCAAATTGGCCAGCTTTATTTATACATGGAGTTTACTAATGGTTTCTCCGCCCCCCTCATTGGGGAAGCTCATACTCCCACAGGATTGTGGGATTGCCATTAGTCCCCAGCCAATGGTCAGCAGGCAGGTTATAACAGGTAATTTGAAAGGGAAGGAGAGAAAAAGGAGGTTTTAATGATTCTAACTCAAAGTGACGAACCAAATCAAGATGACTGTGAATTTGACATACCTCAAATTAAATTGGAAAATGAGGATGTTCTTACAAATTGGGATAAATTGTAGAGTTACCTTACAGAGGAAAAACGGACTGACCTGAAAGAGTTATTGATATCACATTGGCAAGTTTGTAGAGATAAATTGGGAAGTACTAAAAAGATGTAGATGTGCACTTCATCGGGCGGGAGGCGGCCGCACAATGGAGGGCTCCCGTTCGGGAACGGCATTTTCGGGGCTTTAAGCCCGGTCCCAGGGTCCGCGGAGGCGGCAGAAGCAGGGAGAAGGCACGGAGGAGGCACAGTAAAGACACAGGAGGAAAAAAAGAACGAAGAAAAATGTCGAGGGTGAGCAAGAAAACGGCCGAAAAAAAACAGGAGCCAATGTGGTATATATTTGGAGAAGGGAAGGGACGGGACTTTCATTCGAAATGAGAGTTCTTTGGGGTGTAGGTGGATATGCGGGGTTTGTGTGCTAAAAGGGGATCTTTGGGCTTTCCTAGGGCCGGGCAAGTGGGAAAGGGACCCGGGCGGGGGCCACCACGCTGGCCGGTTTAAGCCGGCCAGTGAACGGGAGTGAGCTGGGGGGAGGGGCTGCGGCCATCGGAGCCTGGCAGAACAGGGTCCGAGTGGTCTAGCCGGGGTGGAATGTTGGGGGGAAGGAACCAAGGTTGGGAAGAGGAGTTTTACAAGAGGCAGTGGACGGGAGGAGCTGGAGACCTGGCGTGGGGGGGGGGGGGGGCTGGGGGGAGCTGTGTAAGATTAAGGGTGACTACGGGTAATCCCCGATTCCTTTTTGTAATTTGTTTATGTAGAGGTTTGGGGGTTGGTGGGTAAATGGGATCGTTGTTATTATGGGGACTGACATATCTTGCTGATTATTGTTTATTGTTGATGGATGTAAATGTGGGAGAAAATGTGAAAAAGGAGAATAAAAACATTTTTTTTTAAATGTAGATGTGGGAAATGCTGTTCCAATCAAACAACATCCATATAGACTTAACACTTTAAAATTGGCATGGATTAACAAAGAGATTGAGAGTATGCTTAAAAATGGCATAATTGAAGTGGGTTGCAGCCAATGGAGCTCACCCATAGTGATGGTACCTAAACCAGACAGTACCCAACGGTTGTGTGTGGACTATAGAAAGGTTAATGCAGTTACAAGAACGGACTCTTATCCTATCCCACGTTTGGGGGATTGCATTGAGAAAGTGGGACAATCAGCTTTTATTTCTAAGCTGGATTTACTTTAAGGTTACTGGCAGGTACCTTTATCCGAAACGGCGAACGAGATTTCAGCTTTTGTGACCCCAGATGGTATATACCAATTCAAAGTTATGCCGTTTGGCATGAAAAACGCACCAGCCACATTTCAACGGTTAACTAACAAAGTTGTTTCAGGATTACCCAATTGTGCGGTATACATCGACGATCTGGTAATTTTCAGTCAGACATGGAAAGAACATTTAAAACATCTGATGGAGTTATTCGATCGACTTCAGGAGGCGGGTTTGGTGATAAACCTAGCCAAAAGTGAATTTGGAAAAGCCCAAGTCACTTTCCTTGGCCATACAATCGGACAGGGTTGAATGGTCACACGGGATGCGAAACCAACAGTTATTGAAAAGTTTCTGATACCCTCAAGAGGAAGGGAAATAATGCGATTTCTTGGCAGGAGTGGATTTGATCGAACATTTGTGAAAAATATTTGTAGCGTGGTTGCTCCACTGATAGATCTGCTGAAGAAGCGCCAAAACTTTCAGTGGACAGCGGACTTTCAACAGGCATTTGAAGGCCTGAAAGCTGTGATAACCAATGCTCATGTGTTGGAGAATTACAAGGGACTCTGTGATCAGATTGAACTAAAGTATCGGACTTTAAAGAGAAATGGACGAATTGTGCAAGGACCTTCTTGTTCAAAGAGACTGTCAATCGAGAAGGATTTCAGTTGGAGGAAGAACAACAAAAATGGACTATATTATTATATCTGTTTGTGTGTGTTGTTTTTTGAAACGAAAAAGTATATTTACTGTGTGCTTTTCTTACAAATGGTGAAAAGGTGAAAAATGAAACCATCTTGAAGTTGATGGTTTATCTTTTTTTCTTGGGGGGGGAGGTGTCATGTGAGAGTACCTTTAAGAAATGGGTGTTTATAAATGTGTGTATATAAATATCTGTAGTGAGAGTACCTTTAAGAAATTGGTGTTTACTACTGCAGTGATGTCAGAGAGTGGGTGGAGCTGGGTTGTCTGTCAGCTTTTTACTTTTGTTTTAGGTTGTTTGCTGCAGGGTGTGTTTTAGTTTCGTTTTCAGAGCTGGATAGCTGCAGTCACAGCCAGAAGGTGTATGAGTCTCTCTCTCTGTAATCTAAAGACTGTAAATCGATCCTTTGGTGATTTAAAACTAATAACTGCTCTCAGTAGTGACTTTAACCTGATGTGCTTCTGTTTAAAGTCTTATGGATGTTAAAAGGACAGCGTAAGGATTACTTAGTGTTGTATTCTTTGGGGGTTGTAATTGGATTGATGGTTGCTGAGATGTTCACTGTATGTTTTAAAAAGGTTAACTTGAGTTCATAGAATAAACATTGTTTTGCTTTAAAAGTACTGTAAAGCTCTATTTGCACCACACCTGTCGAGTGGGCCATGTGCTCCCCACACCACAATCTATTAAAAGTTGTGGGTCAGGTGAACTCCATGATACATTTTGGGGTTCTCTAAACCCTGGCCCATAACAAATGTTACACGAGATGCACAAACAACCGAAATGCATCTTGGTCAACATTGTGGGGATGAAATTACTCTCACAGCTTGGAAAAAATGGGCATAATGGAGAGGAATTTAGCACTGAGAAGACAGAAAATAGGGAAATACATTTCACAAATACGAGAAAATAAGACACTAGGAAGATGAATTTCATGACTTTGTGTTACATGGATGCAATATTTTCTATAATACTGCAAATAGAATCTTACCTTTCGCCACTCCATGATATCTTTGAGTTTTCGGAACAGGAATATTCCTTTGCCCTGTGACCTTGCAACCTAAGTAGAACAGAAATGCTTTGTCAGCTACGAAACAGTTTTGAAGTGTGTGATGTGAAATCTCTATCTTTTCCCAGGCTGGGTACAGGTAGAATGGAATACGACCTGAAATTCATTGACTGATGTATGGTTGCTTTTATTGAACAGGCTTGTAGTGCAATTGGTCACAGCTTTTCTTCCTGTCCCAGAAAGCAATCTCAATGTACTGTCTACTCATCATCATCAGTTTTTTTTTTGCTGTTGAAGGAGCTTGTTCCTCACATGTAGAATCATCTGCTGTGTGATCTAGCATGGCTGAGAGCCCAATTGCAGATCTGCATGGTTTTCTACAGTATGGAATATTTTCTGACATTTTTCGGGCAAGCAAATTCTCCATTAGTCGATGCCAAAATCATGAAACGCGATTGGTCAGAGAATAGGTTCCGACGCATTAGCAGACCCAACCCGGTATTCTCCGGGGCCTCCACGATTCTCCTCCTCCGATGGGCTGAGTTCTGACAGCGCGGTTCACTTGTGCTTTATAAATCGCAAAACAGGGGGGGGTGACTGATGAAGGCGAGAGAGGAGGTAGGACATGGAGAGGCGAGACTGTGGGCTACTGGACACTGGCCGGGCTGGCTGGGAAGGGGGGAACCCTGCCAGGGCTGTGGAGGGGGAGTGGGGGGGGGGGGGGGGGAGAACAGGCCGAGTGACCCCCCCACGGGACTGGGGTGATGCCCAGGCATGGACCACCATTACCGCGTCCATCTTGCTGCGCACCCACTGACCACCCACCTTGGCCCATGGTTCTGCAGGATGACACCGGTGGGATGGGTGCCCCCAGCTCCCCGCCCACTGCCGCACCTCCCCTCACCTGGCTGCCACCCACTGGCGGCCCACCAAGGGCAACACCCACAGTAGCCACATGGAGGCTGCGGTTCGTACCCCTGGCGAGGAGCAGTGCCAGCCGACAGTACCCCGGCATATGGGACGGACTCCAGGACCAGAGGCCCCCATAGTGCTGACCACCAATGGGGCCAGGAGTGTGGGGATGGAGGGACATATGGGAGCAGAGCCCACAGTGCCAACTGGGGCCACCATGTAGCCCGGTGGATCTGGTTGGCATTGGGGTACACACACCATGCTAACATGTCGGCCTTTCACCCCCACCAGACAATGGATATTGAAATTCAACCAGCAATGGTGGCATTCCTCTTAACTGCTGCAGTTCTGGGGCTGTACGAGCTGGCGCTACTCGAGGAGGAGGAAGCTGCAGCAGTGGAGCATGCAGCAGCAGAGCGTGCCGTAGAGAATGGAGAGCGAGCTGCCCAACATGCCGAGGAGGAGGTGCCATGGAGACTCCGCATGAGGTCTCGTGTGTACTGGCGCCACCTGTCATTCGAGGACCTGCCGTACCGGGGATGTCGAAGACTCCGGCTGAGCAGAGAGACAGTGACACATAACTGCCAGCTGATGGCACACCTGGCACCATGGGGGTATAAGGGAGGACACCCACTCCCGCTGGTCAAGGTGACAGTTGTCCTGAACTTTTACGCAATGGGGACCTTCCAGGCACCGAGTGGGAGCCTGTTGGAATCTCACAGTCCTCAGTACATAGGTGCATCCGCGGCATCACGGAGTTTCTATATGCCCAGGTTGCTCCATACATCCACTTCAATGTGGACGCAGGGTGCCTGGGCAACGGGGTTCGCCGCCATCGCCGGGATGCCATCGCCATCGCCAGGGAGTGATCGATGGGATGCATGTCCCCTACGGGCACCTGCAGATGACAGGCCGCTCTACACCTAGCGAAAGGGGTTCCACTCGATGAATGCGCAGTTGACATGTGACCATCAGCTGCACATCATTCATGTCTGCGCCCGATACCCAGGCAGTGTGCACGATGCCGTCACCCTGGCACACTCGACGATTCCTGACATGTTTGAGACACCTCCCTGTCTGGAGGGGGATTGGCTCTGGTTGACAGGGGTTATCCGCTGCTGTCGTGACTGATGCCACCTCTCCGCAGCCCACAGACGGACGTTGAGACCCGCTACAACGATGCCCATGCAGCGACCTGGTCCGTGATCGAGCAGTGCTTCAGCCTCCTGAAGATGCGGTTCAGGTGTCTGGACCGTTCTGGAGGGGCCCTCCAGTATGACACTGGGACGGTTTCCCATATCGTAGTGGCCTGCTGTGCCCTCCACAACATTGCAGGCAGAGGGGCGATGTGCTGAAGGAGGAGGACCGCCAGGCCTCGTCCGACGAGGAGGATGCGGAGGAGGGCGAGGGTAGGCAGGACATGGAGCCCAGGCGAGCACGGGAGGCCACATGACATGTTCGCCAGGGCCAACCCGCACGGGACGCTCTGATCACCTCCAGGTGCACTTACTGGGGGCGGGATTATGGAGGTGGTGGACTGGCCACGGGTATGGACACCCCCCCACCCCCGTCACCCCCTGCCTGCAACTCCCACTGTGATGCATACCTGTTGCACTACGGGGTAGGGGCCCTGGGTTGGCAGTAACAGTTGGTCTGGTCCATGGGAGGGAGGATGATGACAACCCGCTCTGCGATGAGCTCTAGTGCTCCACATCATTTGGCAATGTTTGACTCCTGCTCACAGTAGTACTTTCCACCGTCCACCTGGGTGATCCCTGCATGCAAGCTGACCATTCCATCACACGGTACCACCGAATCCCTGGGGTGGCGGTGGTGGGATCGGTAGGGGGGAGGGCGGGCGGAGAGTTTTGGGGGGGGGTATGTGGAGCCCTGGCCACACACAAAGTGTTCGCCCATTTCTCACCCCTCCCACAAAACCAGCCAGCATAGACCAGCTAACCCCTCACACCCATCAGACAGTGCACCGAGGCCAATGTGAACGAGTATGCACAGATTTGTGCTCTAGCCCCTATAACTAAACTGTGCCCTGTATCCATGCCAACTTAATTAGCATCTAACTTCCTGGCCTTACGGGCCCCAACGCTACATGTTGGTGGTTCCCCAGACAGTACAGGAGTGGAGGTGGCTTGCAGTGATTCCCACCCGGCGACCTGGGTCCCCATTGGCGGGCGCCTTTTGGTGCGAGCGCGCCTGGATGGGCCCTGCTGCTGCTCGGGTGTCTCGGGTGGGGTGGTGCCGCCTCGTTCTGCCCGCTGCCCACCAGATGCACCAGGGGACAGAGGGGGTGGGGAGTCCGAGGTGCTGCACGGTAGCATTGTGGATAGCACAATTGCTTCACAGCTCCAGGGTCCCAGGTACAATTCCGGGTCACTGTCTGTGCAGAGTCTGCACATCCTCCCCGTGTGTGCGTGGGTTTCCTCCGGGTGCTCCGGTTTCCTCCCACAGTCCAAAGATGTGCAGGTTAGGTGGATTGGCCATGATAAATCGCCCTTAGTGTCCAAAATTGCCCTTAGTGTTGGGTGGGATTCATGGGTTATGGGGATAGGGTGGAGGTGTTGACCTTGGGTAGGGTGCTCTTTCCAAGAGCCGGTGCAGACTCGATGGGCCGAATGGCCTTCTTCTGCACTGTAAATTCTATGATATCTATGCTGCAAAGATCCGGCACCTCCCCGGCAGGAGTAACCGCATGGGCCCCATCATCTCCTCCTCCCTCGGAGTTGCTGATGGCCCCTGGGCTACTCCGTGAGGCAAGGGGGATAGTCCAGAGGAGGTTCACAAGAATGATCCCTGGAATGAACAGCTTGACGTATGAGGAACGGTTGAGAACTCTGGCTCTGTACTCATTGGAGTTTAGAATGATGAGGGGGGCCTTCTCCTGGGTATGGGAGGGGGGACAGTCTGATGCATGCAGCCAGGGCGTGGGCTGCTGGTGGCCTCAGTGGACAGGGCACCCGGCTGTGGCGGCCAGTATGGGTGCCAGCAAGTGGTGTAGGGTGGGGGTTCGGCCGCCCTCCGGGGTGGGGGAGAGAAGAGTTTCGGATATGTGGGATAGGTTTTGGTCCAGGGGCAAAGTGCTGCCCACTCACCCTGGCCGCCGAGGAGGTCGTGCAGGTCGGCCTGGATGGTGTTGCTGCTGGCACTGACCGACTCTGCCACCTGCGTCCAGGCACGATGAACGGCACCAGCTGGCAGCCTCCTTCCCGGGATAGGGTACAGGGGTACCCTCCTCTCCTTCACGCCGTCCAGGAAGGTCTCCAGCTCGGTGTCGGTGAAACGGGATGCCGCTCTCCTTGCTGCCATTTTGTTGGCTGAATGTGTGGGGAGTAAAGTGTGTATATGCGGCTGCAGCTTGTCTGACTCATGAGTGTGAATTGCGAAACTGGTGAATCCGGCACCGTTTCTCATCAGAATCGACTGTGTTCCACATGGCGCTGGTGCTAGCCCATAGCAGAATCGGTGCAGGTGCGGCGCCAGTTTTTCTGTCGTGAAATTCCACGAATTCTGCGTTGGCGTCAACTCGGAAATGGAGAATCCCGCCCTGGGAGTTTCTGCTGGCTCAGAAATATCGGGGAACTCTCTTTCTCCTTTATGTCCATCAATTCTGGCAGCTCTCTCCTCACTGGCAGCTCCTACTTTACCAGAAAATCTTGACACCATTTTTGCTTTTATGTGTACTCAATGTTGTCAATTACAATTTGCCACCAAAAGTTCTAATTTAGAATTAATTTGGCTTCAAATTTGACAGCAGCTCAAAGCGATCCAGCAGGATCTGAACAACCCGGCGCACTCAAAGCTATCCAGCATGATCAGAACTACCCAGCGCACTCAAAGCTATCCAGCACACTCAAAGCTATCCAGCACACTCAAAGCTATCCAGCACACTCAAAGCTATCCAGCAGGATCTGAACAACCCGGCGCACTCAAAGCTATCCAGCACACTCAAAGCTATCCAGCATGATCAGAACTACCCAGCGCACTCAAAGCTATCCAGCACACTCAAAGCTATCCAGTGCACTCAATGCGCTAAGCAGTCTGCATTGAAAAATGCAAGGAAATTAATTATTTAAATAATATTCAAATGTTTTCAATTATCATTTTGTGGAAAAAATTATTCAGCTATGCAATTCATGTTTGATTTAATTCGATTTATTGTCACGTGTACCGAGGTACAGTGAAAAGTATTGTTCTGCTTACAGTCCAGATAGATTGTTCCATATATGAAAAAAACATAGGACATACATTAATACACAATATAAATACATAGGGAAGAGGTGTTGGCAATTCTGGACAGGCTGAAAATAGATAAGTCCCCGGGACCTGATGGGATTTATCCTAGGATTCTCTGGGAGGCCAGGGAAGAGATTGCTGGACCATTGGCTTTGATTTTTATGTCATCATTGGATACAGGAATAGTGCCAGAGGACTGGAGGATAGCAAATGTGGTCCCTTTGTTCAAAAAGGGGAGCAGAGACAACCCTGGCAACTATAGACCGGTGAGCCTCACGTCTGTAGTGGGTAAAGTCTTGGAGGGGATTATAAGAGACAAGATTTATAATCATCTAGATAGGAATAATATGATCAGGGATAGTCAGCATGGCTTTGTGAAGGGTAGGTCATGCCTCACAAACCTTATCGAGTTCTTTGAGAAGGTGACTGAACAGGTAGACGAGGGTAGAGCAGTTGATGTGGTGTATATGGATTTCAGCAAAGCGTTTGATAAGGTTCCCCACGGTAGGCTATTGCAGAAAATACGGAGGCTGGGGATTGAGGGTGATTTAGAGATGTGGGTCAGAAATTGGCTAGCTGAAAGAAGACAGAGGGTGGTGGTTGATGGGAAATGTTCAGAATGGAGTTCAGTTACAAGTGGAGTACCACAAGGATCTGTTCTGGGGCCGTTGCTGTTTGTCATTTTTATCAATTACCTAGAGGAAGGCGCAGAAGGGTGGGTGAGTAAATTTGCAGACGATACTAAAGTCGGTGGTGTTGTCGATAGTGTGGAAGGAAGTAGCAGGTTACAGAGGGATATAGATAAGCTGCAGTGCTGGGCTGAGAGGTGGCAAATGGAGTTTAATGTAGTGAAGTGTGAGGTGATTCACTTTGGAAGGAAAAACAGGAATGTGGAATATTTGGCTAATGGAAAAGTTCTTGAAAGTGTGGATGAGCAGAGGGATCTAGGTGTCCATGTACATAGATCCCTGAAAGTTGCCACCCAGGTTGATAGGGTGGTGAAGAAGGCCTATGGAGTGTTGGCCTTTATTGGTAGAGGGATTGAGTTCCGGAGTCAGGAGGTCATGTTGCAGCTGTACAGAACTCTGGTACGGCCGCATTTGGAGTATTGCGTACAGTTCTGGTCACCGCATTATAGGAAGGATGTGGAGGCTTTGGAACGGGTGCAGAGGAGATTTACCAGGATGTTGCCTGGTATGGAGGGAAAATCTTATGAGGAAAGGCTGATGGACTTGAGGTTGTTTTCGTTAGAGAGAAGAAGGTTAAGAGGAGACTTAATAGAGGCATACAAAATGATCAGAGGGTTAGATAGGGTGGACAGTGAGAGCCTTCTCCCGCGGATGGAAATGGCTAGCACGAGGGGACATAGCCTTAAACTGAGGGGTAATAGATATAGGACAGAGGTCAGGGGTAGGTTCTTTACGCAAAGAGTAGTGAGGCCGTGGAATGCCCTACCTGCTACAGTGGTGAACTCGCCAACATTGAGGGCATTTAAAAGTTTATTGGATAAACATATGGATGATAATGGTATAGTGTAGGTTAGATGGCTTTTGTTTCGGTGCAACATCGTGGGCCGAAGGGCCTGTACTGCGCTGTATTGTTCTATGTTCTATATAGGCACGGGCATCGGGTAAAACATACGGAGTCAAGTACTACTCAGTAGAGAAGATGCTTGAAAAGATCAGTTTGTCCATAAGAGGGTCAATCAGGAGTCTGGTACAATATAAGAACATAAGAACTAGGAACAGGAGTAGGCCATCTGGCCCCTCGAGCCTGCTCCACCATTCAATGAGATCATGGCTGATCTTTGTGGACTCAACTCCACTCTCCGGCCCGTACACCATATCCCCGAATCCCTTTATTCTTCAGAAAGGTATCTATCTTTTTCTTAAAAACATTTAATGAAGGAGCCTCTACTGCTTCACTGGGCAAGGAATTCCAGAGATTCACAACCCTTTGGGTGAAGAAGTTCCTCCTAAACTCGGTCTTAAATCTACTTCCCCTTATTTTGAGGCTATGCCCCCTAGTTCTGATTTCCCCGACCAATGGAAACAACCTGCCCGCATCTATCCTATCTATTCCCTTCATAATTTTATATGTTTCAATCAGATCCCCCCGCATCCTTCTAAACTCCAATGAGTACAGTCCCAGTCTACTCAACCTCTCGTCATAATCTAATCCCCTCAACTCTGGGATCAACCTACTGAATCTCCTCTGCACTCCCTCCAGTGCCAATATGTCCTTTCTCAGAAGTGGGGAAGAAGCGGTTTTTGAACCTCTGGTGTGTGTTCTCAGAATTTTGTATCTCCTACCAGATGGAAGAGGTTGGAAGTGAGAATAACCCAGTGGAAGAGTTCTTTGATTATGCTACCCGCTTTCTCAAGGCAGCGGGACGTGTAGACAGTCAATGGATGTGAAGTGGTTTTGCAGGATATACTGGCTGTGTTCATGACTGTAGTTTCTTGCAGTCTTGGGCTGAGCAGTTGCCATACCAGGCTGTTAAGCAGCCAGATAGGATGCTTTCTATGGTGCATCTGTAAAAATTGGTAAGAGGCAATGCTGACACGCCGAATTTCCTTGGTTTCCTGAGGAAGTATAGGCAATGTTGTGCTTTCTTGGTCGTAGCATCGATGTGGGAGGTCCAGGATAGATTGTTGATGATGTGCACACCTAGAAATTTGAAGCTGTCAACCATCTCCAACTTGGCACCATTGATGCAGACAGGGGCATGTACGATACTTCGCTCCTTAGTTTTGCTGACATTGAGGGAGAGATTGTTGTCATTACACCACGCCACTAGGTTCTCTATCTCCCTCTTGTACTCTGACTCATCGTTATTCGAGATTCGACTCACTACGGTCGTGCCACCAGCAACGTGTCATCGCGACAGCACCACCTGATCACCAGCAGCTCTTAATCAGGTTTAATATCACGGCCTCTACTTTCCAGCCACCTCCCCTGGTCTCAGGTTCCAAAGTGGATAGAGGAGAAAGGGGAGGGGGAAAGCAGGGGAGTGTGTGAGAGAAAGGGGGAGGGGAAGTCGGGAAGGGGGCCAAGAAGAGGGATGGTGGGGAGGCAAAAGAGGGGAGGAAGGGGAAAGGAAGATGGGGGATACAAGGGAGGGGAGTAAGGGCAGCACGGTAGCACAGTGGTGAGCACTGTTGTTTCACAGCACCAGGATTCCAGGTTCGATTCCCTGCTGGGTCAGTGTCTGTGCGGAGTCTGCACCTTCTCCCCGTGTCTGCGTGGGTTTCCTCCGGGTGCTCCGGTTTCCTCCCACAGTCCAAAGATGTGCAGGTTGGGTGGATTGGCCATGATAAATTGCCCATAGTGTCCAAAGCAACAAGGTTAGGTGCGGTTACTGCATTACGGGGATAGATTGGAAGTGTGGGCTTAAATGGGGTGCTCTTTCCAAGGGCCGGTGCAGACTCAATCGGGCGAATGGCCTCCTTCTGCACTGTGAATGCTCTGATTCTATGATTCTGTAGATAGATTGTGTCTCATAGGCATAGAGGAGGGTAGATATTACGACAGCTTTATGCACAATATTCTGCGTGAAATGGCAAAATGTTGAGCTTGCTCTCGAAATTCTATTAGCCACCTCACTGTCAATGCAGACAACTCTGGAGATTATGCTTCCATGATAGGTAACTTTAGCTGCAGCTTTCACGATTACGTTATTGATAGTTATCATCAGAATTCAATGGTGGTTGGTGGAGTAAGGCTATTCATTCAATCCCCATTCAATGACGTATACTATGAACAGTGCGTGGCGTAACTGGGGGACGTGGGAATGGGTTATACTGTGGGCAGTGTGTGGAGTACCCGGGGAGCAGGGACTGGGGTACAGTATGGGCAGTGTGTGGAGCACCCGTGGAGCAGGGACCGGGGTACAGAATGGGCAGTGTGTGGAGCACGCGGGGAGCAGGGGCTGGGTACAGTGTGGGCAGTGTGTGGAGCACCCGTGGAGCAGGGACTGGGTACACTGTGGGCAGTGTGTGGAGTACCCAGGCAGCAGGGACTGGGGTAAATTGTGCGCAGTGTGCGGGCTACCCGGGGAGCAGGGAGAGGAGTACAAAGTGGGCAGTGTGTGGAGCACCCGGGGAGCAGGGAGAGGGGTACACTGTGCACAGTGTGCGGGCTACCCGGGGAGCAGGGACTGGGTACACTGTGGGCAGTGTGTGGAGTACGCGGGAGCAGGGACTGGGTACACTGTGGGCAGTGTGTGGAGTACCAGGGGAGCAGGGACAAGGGTACAGTGTGGGCAGTGTGTGGAGTACCTGGGGAGCAGGGACTGGGGTACACTGTGGACAGTGTGTGGAGTACCCGAGGAGCAGGGACAAGGGTACAGTGTGGGCAGTGTGTGGAGTAGGCAGGAGCAGAGACTGGGTACACTGTGGGCAGTGTGTGGAGTAGGCAGGAGCAGAGACTGGGTACACTGTGGGCAGTGTGTGGAGTACCCAGGAGCAGGGACTGGGGTACACTGTGGGCAGTGTGTGGAGTACCCGGGGAGCAGGGACAAGGGTACAGTGTGGGCAGTGTGTGGAGTATGGGGGAGCAGGGACTGGGTACACTGTGGACAGTGGGCAGGGTACCCCGGGGAGCAGGGACTGGGTACACTGTGGGCAGTGTGTGGAGTACCCGGGGAGCAGGGACTGGGTACACTGTGTGGAGTACGCGGGAGCAGGGACTGGGTACACTGTGGACAGTGGGCAGGGTACCCAGGGAGCAGGGACTGGGGTAGAGCGTGAGCAGTGTGCAAGGTACCCGGGCAGTTGGGACTGGGGTGCACTGTGAACAGTGTGTGGAGTACCCAGGGAGCAGGAGTACCCGGGGAGGAGTGACTGGGTTAAACTGTGCACAGTGGGCGGGCTACACGGGGAGCAGGGACTGGGGTACAGTATGGGCAGTGTGTGGAGAAGCCGGGGAGCAGGAGTACCCGGGGAGGAGGCACTGGGTTAAACTGTGCGCAGTGTGCGGGCTACCCGGGGAGCAGGGACTGTGTGCACTTTGGGCAGTGTGTGGGGACCCGGGGAGCAGGGACTGGGGTACATTATGGGCAGTGTGTGGAGTACCCGGGGAGCAGGGACTGGGGTACACCGTGAGCAGTGTGCGGGGGACCCGGGTGGCAGTGACTGGGGTACAGTGTGGGCAGTGTGTGGAGCACGCGGGGAGCAGGGACTGGGTACACTGTGGGCAGTGTGTGGAGTACCCAGGTTGCAGGGATTGGGGTACACTGTGGGCAGTGTGTGGAGTACCCGGTGAGCAGAGACTGGGGTACAGTGTGGACAGTGTGTGGAGCACCTGGGGAGCAGCGATGGGGATCACTGTGGGCAGTGTGCGGGGACCCAGGGAGCAGGGACTGGGGTACACTGTGGGCAGTGTGTGGAGTAGGCAGGAGCAGAGACTGGGTACACTGTGGACAGTGTGTGGAGCACCCGGCGAGCAGCAACTGGGGTACACTGTGGGCAGTGTGTGGAGTATCCAGGGAGCAGGGACTGGGGTACACTGTGGGCAGTGTGTGGAGTATCCAGGGAGCAGGGACTGGGGTACACTGTGGACAGTGTGTGGAGTACCCGGGGAGCAGGGACTGGGTTACAGTGTGGGCAGTGTGTGGAGTACCCAGGAGCAGGGACTGGGGTACACTGTGGGCAGTGTGTGGAGTACGCAGGAGCAGTGACTGGGTACACTGTGGACAGTGTGTGGAGCACCCGGCGAGCAGCAACTGGGGTACACTGTGGGCAGTGTGTGGAGTATCCAGGAGCAGGGACTGGGGTACATTGTGGGCAGTGTGTGGAGTAGGCAGGAGCAGAGACTGGGTACACTGTGGACAGTGTGTGGAGCACCCGGCGAGCAGCAACTGGGGTACACTGTGGGCAGTGTGTGGAGTATCCAGGGAGCAGGGACTGGGGTACACTGTGGACAGTGTGTGGAGTACCCGGGGAGCAGGGACTGGGGTACACTGTGGGCAGTGTGTGGAGTACCCAGGAGCAGAGACTGGGGTACACTGTGGACAGTGTGTGGAGCACCCGGGGAGCAGCGACTGGGGAACACTGTGGGCAGTGTGTGGAGTACCCGGGGAGCAGGGACTGGGTACACTGTGGGGAGTGTGTGGAGTACCCGGGGAGCAGGGACTGGGTTACAGTGTGGGCAGTGTGTGGAGTACCCAGGAGCAGGGACTGGGGTGCACTGTGGGCAGTGTGTGGAGTACCCGGGGAGCAAAGACTGGGGTACACTGTGGGCAGTGTGTGGAGTGCCTGGGGAGCAGGGACTGGGGTACACTGTGGGCAGTGTGTGGAGTACCCGGGGAGCAGGGACTGGGTACACTGTGGGCAGTGTGTGGAGTACCCGGGGAGCAAGGACTGGGGTACACTGTGGGCAGTGTGTGGAGTACCCAGGAGCAGGGACTGGAGTACACTGTGGGCACTGTGTGGAGTACCCGGGGAGCAGGGACTGGGGTACAGTGTGGGCAGTGTGTGGAGTACCCAGGAGCAGGGACTGGGGTACACTGTGGACATTGTGTGGAGCACCCGGGGAGCAGGGACTGGGATACACTGTGGGCAGTGTGTGGAGTACCCGGGAGCAGGGACGGGGTGCACAGTGGACAGTGTGTGGAGGACTCGGGGAGCAGGGACTGGGGTACAGTGTGGGCAGTGTGTGGAGCACCCGGGGAGCAGGGACTGGGTACACTGTTGGCAGTGTGTGGAGTACCCGGGGAGCAGGGACTGGGGTAGAGTGTGAGCATTGTGTGTAGAACCCGGGGAGCAGGGTCTGGGGTACAGTGTGGGCAGTTTGTGGAGCACCCGGGGAGCAGGGACTGGGGTACACTGTGGGCAGTTTGTGGAGCACCCGGGGAGCAGGGACTGGGTACACTGTGGGAAGTGTGTGGAGCACCCGGGGAGCAGGGACTGGGTACACTGTGGGCAGGGTGTGGAGTACCCGGGGAGCAGGGACTGGGGTACACTGTGGGCAGTGTGCGGAGTACGCGGGAGCAGGGACTGTGTACACCCTGGACAGTGGGCAGGGTACCCGGGGAGCAGGGACTGGGGTACAGTGTGGGCAGTGTGTGGAGTATGGGGGAGCAGGGACTGGGTACACTGTGGACAGTGGGCAGGGTACCCAGGGAGCAGGGACTGGGGTAGAGCGTGAGCAGTGTGCAAGGTACCCGGGCAGTTGGGACTGGGGTGCACTGTGAACAGTGTGTGGAGTACCCAGGGAGCAGGAGTACCCGGGGAGGAGTGACTGGGTTAAACTGTGCACAGTGGGCGGGCTACACGGGGAGCAGGGACTGGGGTACAGTATGGGCAGTGTGTGGAGAACCCGGGGAGCAGGCGTACCCGGGGAGGAGTGACTGGGTTAAACTGTGCACAGTGGGCGGGCTACACGGGGAGCAGGGACTGGGGTACAGTATGGGCAGTGTGTGGAGAACCCGGGGAGCAGGAGTACCCTGGGAGGAGGGACTGGGTTAAACTGTGGGCAGTGTGCGGGCTACCCGGGGAGCAGGGACTGGGGTACAGTGTGGGCAGTGTGTGGAGTATGGGGGAGCAGGGACTGGGTACACTGTGGACAGTGGGCAGGGTACCCCGGGGAGCAGGGACTGGGTACACTGTGGGCAGTGTGTGGAGTACCCGGGGAGCAGGGACTGGGTACACTGTGTGGAGTACGCTGGAGCAGGGACTGGGTACACTGTGGACAGTGGGCAGGGTACCCAGGGAGCAGGGACTGGGGTAGAGCGTGAGCAGTGTGCAAGGTACCCGGGCAGTTGGGACTGGGGTGCACTGTGAACAGTGTGTGGAGTACCCAGGGAGCAGGAGTACCCGGGGAGGAGTGACTGGGTTAAACTGTGCACAGTGGGCGGGCTACACGGGGAGCAGGGACTGGGGTACAGTATGGGCAGTGTGTGGAGAACCCGGGGAGCAGGAGTACCCGGGGAGGAGTGACTGGGTTAAACTGTGCGCAGTGTGCGGGCTACCCGGGGAGCAGGGACTGTGTGCACTGTGGGCAGTATGGGGGGACCCGGGGAGCAGGGACTGGGGTACACTATGGGCAGTGTGTGGAGTACCCGGGAGCAGTGACTGGGGTACACCGTGAGCAGTGTGTGGAGCACGCGGGGAGCAGGGACAGGGTACACTGTGGGCAGTGTGTGGAGTACCCAGGTTGCAGGGATTGGGGTACACTGTGGGCAGTGTGTGGAGTACCCGGGGAGCAGAGACTGGGTACACTGTGGGCAGTGTGTGGGTACCCGGGGAGCAGGGAGAGGGGTACAGTCAGGGCAGTGTGTGGAGCACCCGGGGAGAAGGGACTGGGTTCACTGTGGGCAGTGTGTGGAGTACCCGGGAGCAGGGACGGGGTGCACTGTGGGCAGTGTGTGGAGTAACCGGCGAGCAGGGACTGGGGTACACTGTGGGCAGTGTGTGGAGGACCCGGGGAGCAGGGACTGGGGTACAGTGTGGGCAGTGTGTGGAGTACCCGGGGAGCAGGGACTGGGTACACTGTGGGCAGTGTGTGGAGTACCCGGGGAGCAGGGACTGGGGTACACTGTGGGCAGTGTGTGGAGTACCCGGGGAGCAGGGACTGGGATACACTGTCGGCAGTGTGTGGAGTACCCGGGGAGCAGGGACTGGGGTACATTGTGGGCAGTGTGTGGAGTATCCAGGAGCAGGGACTGGGGTACACTGTGGGCAGTGTGTGGAGTACGCAGGAGCAGAGGCTGGGTATACTGTGGACAGTGTGTGGAGCACCCGGCGAGCAGCAACTGGGGTACACTGTGGGCAGTGTGTGGAGTATCCAGCGAGCAGGGACTGGGGTACACTGTGGCCAGTGTGTGGAGTACCCGGGGAGCAGGGACTGGGTTACAGTGTGGACAGTGTGTGAAGTACCCGGGGAGCAGGGACTGGGGTACACTGTGGGCAGTGTGTGGAGTACGCAGGAGCAGAGACTGGGTACACTGTGGACAGTGTGTGGAGCACCCGGCGAGCAGCAACTGGGGTGCACTGTGGGCAATGTGTGGAGTATCCAGGAGCTGGGACTGGGGTACACTGTGGGCAGTGTGTGGAGTACGCAGGAGCAGAGACTGGGTACACTGTGGACAGTGTGTGGAGCACCCGGCGAGCAGCAACTGGGGTACACTGTGGGCAGTGTGTGGAGTATCCAGGGAGCAGGGACTGGGGTACACTGTGGACAGTGTGTGGAGTACCCGGGGAGCAGGGACTGGGGTACACTGTGGACAGTGTGTGGAGTACACGGGGAGCAGGGACTGGGGTACACTGTGGGCAGTGTGTGGAGCACCCAGGAGCAGAGACTGGGGTACACTGTGGACAGAGTGTGGAGCACCCGGGGAGCAGCGACTGGGGTACACTGTGGGCAGTGTGTGGAGTACCCGGGGAGCAGGGACTGGGTACACTGTGGGGAGTGTGTGTAGTACCCGGGGAGCAGGGACTGGGTTACAGTGTGGGCAGTGTGTGGAGTACCCAGGAGCAGAGACTGGGTACACTGTGGGCAGTGTGTGGAGTACCCGGGGAGCAAGGACTGGGGGACGCTGTGGGCAGTGTGTGGAGTACCCAGGAGCAGGGACTGGGGTACACTGTGGGCACTGTGTGGAGTACCCGGGGAGCAGGGACTGGGGTACACTGTGGGCACTGTGTGGAGTACCCGGGGAGCAGGGACTGGGGTACAGTGTAGGCAGTGTGTGGAGTACCCAGGAGCAGGGACTGGGGTACACTGTGGACATTGTGTGGAGCACCCGGGGAGCAGGGACTGGGGTACAGTGTGGGCAGTGTGTGGAGTACCCGGGGAGCAGGGACTGGGGTACACGGTGGGCAGTGTGTGGAGTACCCTGGGAGCAGGGACTGGGGTACACTGTGGGCAGTGTGTGGAGTACCCGGGGAGCAGTGACTGGGTACACTGTGGGCAGTGTGTGGAGTACCCGGGGAGCAAGGACTGGGTTACACTGTGGGCAGTGTGTGGAGTACCCAGGAGGAGGGACTGGGGTACACTGTGGGCACTGTGTGGAGTACCCGTGGAGCAGGGACTGGGGTACAGTGTGGGCAGTGTGTGGAGTACCCAAGAGCTGGGAATGGGGTACACTGTGGACATTGTGTGGAGCACCCGACGAGCAGGGACTGGGATACACTGTGGGCAGTGTGTGGAGTACCCGGGAGCAGGGACGGGGTGCACTGTGGACAGTGTGCGGAGGACCCGGGGAGCAGGGACTGGGGTACAGTGTGGGCAGTGTGTGGAGTACCCGGGGAGCAGGGACTGGGGTACACTGTGGGCACTGTGTGGAGTACGCAGGAGCAGAGACTGGGTACACTGTGGGCAGTGTGTGGAGTACGCAGGAGCAGAGAGTGGGTACACTGTGGACAGTGTGTGGAGTACCCGGCGAGCAGCAACTGGGGTACACTGTGGGCAGTGTGTGGATTATCCAGGGAGCAGGGACTGGGGTACACTGTGGACAGTGTGTGAGGTACCCGGGGAGCAGGGACTGGGTTACAGTGTGGGCAGTGTGTGGAGTACCCAGGAGCAGGGACTGGGCTACACTGTGGGCAGTGTGTGGAGTACTCAGGAGCAGAGACTGG
Source organism: Scyliorhinus torazame (assembly GCF_047496885.1). Taxonomy (NCBI): domain Eukaryota; kingdom Metazoa; phylum Chordata; class Chondrichthyes; order Carcharhiniformes; family Scyliorhinidae; genus Scyliorhinus; species Scyliorhinus torazame. The sequence goes on along the minus strand of NW_027308035.1, from coordinate 169,222 downwards.
GTACACTGTGGACAGTGTGTGGCGCACCTGAAGAGCAGCAACTGGGGTAGACTGTGGGCAGTGTGTGGAGTACCCTGGGAGCAGGGACTGGGGTACACTGTGGTCAGTGTGTGAAGTACGCAGGAGCAGAGACTGGGTACACTGTGGACAGTGTGTGGAGTACGCAGGAGCAGGGACTGGGGTACACTGTGGGCAGTGTGTGGAGTACGCAGGAGCAGAGGCTGGGTACACTGTGGACATTGTGTGGAGCACCCGACGAGAAGCAACTGGGGTACACTGTGGGCAGTGTGTGGAGTATCCAGGGAGCAGGGACTGGGGTACACTGTGGGGAGTGTGTGGAGTACCCGGGGAGCAGGGACTGGGGTACACTGTGGACAGTGTGTGGAGTACCCGAGGAGCAGGGATTGGGGTACACTGTGGGCAGTGTGTGGAGTACCAGGAGCAGAGACTGGGGCACACTGTGGACAGTGTGTGGAGCACCCGGGGAGCAGCGACTGGGGTACACTGTGGGCAGTGTGTGGAGTACCCGGGGAGCAGGGACTGGGCACACTGTGTGGAGTGTGTGGAGTACCCGGGGAGCAGGGACTGGGTTACAGTGTGGGCAGTGTGTGGAGTACCCAGGAGCACGGACTGGGGTGCACTGTGGGCAGTGTGTGGAGTACCCGGGGAGCAGAGACTGGGGTACACTGTGGGCAGTGTGTGGAGTCCCCGGGGAGTAGGGACTGGGGTACACTGTGGGCAGTGTGTGGAGTACCCGGGGAGCAGGGACTGGGTACACTGTGGGCAGTGTGTGGAGTACCCGGGGAGCAAGGACTGGGGTACACTGTGGGCAGTGTGTGGCGTGCCCAGGAGCAGGGACTGGGGTACACTGTGGGCACTGTGTGGAGTACCCGGGGAGCAGGGACTTGGGTACACTGTGGACATTGTGTGGTGCACCCGGGGAGCAGGGACTGGGATACACTGTGGGCAGTGTGTGGAGTACCCGGGGAGCAGGGACGGGGTGCACTGTGGGCAGTGTGTGGAGTACCCGGGAGCAGGGACTGGGATACACTGTGGGCAGTGTGTGGAGTACGCGGGAGCAGGGACGGGATGCACTGTGGACAGTGTGCTGAGGACCCGGGGAGCAGGGACTGGGGTACAGTGTGGGCAGTGTGTGGAGCACCCAGGGAGTAGGGACTGGGTACACTGTCGGCAGTGTGTGGAGGACACGGGGAGCAGGGACTGGGTACACTGTGGGCAGTGTGTGGAGAACCCGGGGAGCAGGGACTGGGGTACACTGTGGGCAGTGTGTGGAGTACCCGGGGAGCAGGGACTGGGTACACTGTGGGGAGTGTGAGGAGTACCCGGGGAGCAGAGACTGGGTTACAGTGTGGGCAGTGTGTGGAGTACCCAGGAGCAGGGACTGGGGTGCACTGTGGGCAGTGTGTGGAGTACCCGGGGAGCAGAGACTGGGGTACACTGTGGGCAGTGTGTGGAGTACCCGGGGAGCAGGGACTGGGGTACACTGTGGGCAGTGTGTGGAGTACCCGGGGAGCAGGTACTGGGTACACTGTGGGCAGTGTGTGGAGTACCCGGGGAGCAAGGACTGGGGTACACTGTGGGCAGTGTGTGGAGTACCCAGGAGCAGGGACTGGGGTACACTGTGGACATTGTGTGGAGCACCCGGGGAGCAGGGACTTGGATACACTGTGGGCAGTGTGTGGTGTACCCGGGAGCAGGGACGGGATGCACTGTGGACAGTGTGCGGAGGACCCGGGGAGCAGGGACTGGGGTACAGTGTGGGCAGTGTGTGGAGTACCCGGGAGCAGGGACTGGGGTACACTGTGGGCAGTGTGTGGAGCACCCGGGGAGTAGGGACTGGGTACACTATGGGCAGTGTGTGGAGTACACGGGGAGCAGGGACTGGGTACAAAGTGGGCAGTGTGTGGAGTTCCCGGGGAGCAGGGACTGGGGTTCACTGTGGGCTGTGTGTGGAGTACCCGGGGAGCAGGGACTGGGTACACTGTGGGGAGTGTGTGGAGTACCCGGGGAGCAGGGACTGGGTACACTGTGGGCAGTGTGTGGAGTACCCGGGGAGCAGGGACTGGGTACACTGTGGGCAGTGTGTGGAGTACCCAGGAGCAGGGACTGGGGTGCACTGTGGGCAGTGTGTGGAGTACCCGGGGAACAGAGACTGGGGTACACTGTGGGCAGTGTGTGGAGTACCCGGGGAGCAGGGACTGGGGTACACTGTGGGCAGTGTGTGGAGTACCCGGGGAGCAGGGACTGGGTACACAGTGGGCAGTGTGTGGAGTAGCCGGGGAGCAAGGACTGGGGTACACTGTGGGCAGTGGGTGGAGAACCCAGGAGCAGGGACTGGGGTACACTGTGGGCACTGTGTGGAGTACCCGGGGAGCAGGGACTGGGGTACAGTGTGGGCAGTGGGTGGAGTACCCAGGAGCAGGGTCTGGGGTACACTGTGGACATTGTGTGGAGCACCCGGGGAGCAGGGACTGGGATACACTGTGGGCAGTGTGTGGAGTACCCAGGAGCAGGGACGGGGTGCACTGTGAACAGTGTGCGGAGGACCCGGGGAGCAGGGACTGGGGTACAGTGTGGGCAGTGTGTGGAGTACCCGGGGAGCAGGGATGGGGTACACTGTGGGCAGTGTGTGGAGCACCCGGGGAGTAGGGACTGGGTACACTGTGGGCAGTGTGTGGAGCACCTGGGGAGCAGCGACTGGGGATCACTGTGGGCAGTGTGCGGGTACCCGGGGATCAGGGAGAGGGGTACTGTCAGGGCATTGTGTGGAGCACCTGGGGAGAAGGGACTGGGTTCACTGTGCGCAGTGTGTGGAGTACCCGGGAGCAGGGACGCGGTGCACTGTGGGCAGTGTGTGGAGTAAACGGCGAGCAGGGACTGGGGTACACTGTGGGCAGTGTGTGGAGGAACCGGGGAGCAGGGACTGGGGTACAGTATGGGCATTGTGTGGAGTACCCGGGGAGCAGGGACTGGGTACACTGTGGGCAGTGTGTGGAGTACGCAGGAGCAGGGACTGGGGTACACTGTGGGCAAAGTGTGTGGCGTACCCAGGGAGCAGGGACTGGGTACACTGTGGGCAGTGTGTGGAGTACCCGGGTAGCAGGGACTGGGGTACACTGTGGGCAGTGTGTGGAGTACGCAGGAGCAGAGACTGGGTACACTGTGGACATTATGTGGAGCACCCGGCGAGCAGCAACTGGGGTACACTGTGGGCAGTGTGTGGAGTACCCGGGGAGCAAAGACTGGGTTACAGTGTGGGCAGTGTGTGGAGTACCCAGGAGCACGGACTGGGGTACACTGTGGGCAGTGTGTGGAGTACCCAGGAGCAGGGACTGGGGTACACTGTTGGCAGTGTGTGAAGTACGCAGGAGCAGAGACTGGGTACACTGTGGACAGTGTGTGGAGCACCCGGCGAGCAGCAACTGGGGTACACTGTGGGCAGTGTGTGGAGTACCCGGGGAGCAGAGATTGGGGTACACTGTGGGCAGTGTGTGGAGTACCAGGAGCAGAGACTGGGGTACACTGTGGGCAGAGTGTGGAGTACCCAGGAGCACGGACTGGGGTGCACTGTGGGCAGTGTGTGGAGTACCCGGGGAGCAGAGACTGGGGTACACTGTGGGCAGTGTGTGTGGAGTACCCGGGGAGTAGGGACTGGGGTACACTGTGGGCAGTGTGTGGAGTACCCGGGGAGCAGGGACTGGGTACACTGTGGGCAGTGTGTGGAGTACCCGGGGAGCAAGGACTGGGGTACACTGTGGGCAGTGTGTGGCGTGCCCAGGAGCAGGGACTGGGGTACACTGTGGGCACTGTGTGGAGTACCCGGGGAGCAGGGACTGGGGTACACTGTGGACATTGTGTGGTGCACCCGGGGAGCAGGGACTGGGATACACTGTGGGCAGTGTGTGGAGTACCCGGGGAGCAGGGACGGGGTGCACTGTGGGCAGTGTGTGGAGTACCCGGGAGCAGGGACTGGGATACACTGTGGGCAGTGTGTGGAGTACGCGGGAGCAGGGACGGGATGCACTGTGGACAGTGTGCTGAGGACCCGGGGAGCAGGGTCTGGGGTACAGAGTGGGCAGTGTGTGGAGCACCCGGGGAATAGGGACTGGGTACACTGTCGGCAGTGTGTGGAGTACACGGGGAGCAGGGACTGGGATACACTGTGGGCAGTGTGTGGAGAACCCGGGGAGCAGGGACTGGGGTACACTGTGGGCAGTGTGTGGAGTACCCGGGGAGCAGGGACTGGGTACACTGTGGGGAGTGTGTGGAGTACCCGGGGAGCAGAGACTGGGTTACAGTGTGGGCAGTGTGTGGAGTACCCAGGAGCAGGGACTGGGGTGCACTGTGGGCAGTGTGTGGAGTACCCGGGGAGCAGAGACTGGGGTACACTGTGGGCAGTGTGTGGAGTACCCGGGGAGCAGGGACTGGGGTACACTGTGGGCAGTGTGTGGAGTACCCGGGGAGCAGGTACTGGGTACACTGTGGGCAGTGTGTGGAGTACCCGGGGAGCAAGGACTGGGGTACACTGTGGGCAGTGTGTGGAGTACCCAGGAGCAGGGACTGGGGTACACTGTGGACATTGTGTGGAGCACCCGGGGAGCAGGGACTGGGATACACTGTGGGCAGTGTGTGGAGTACCCGGGAGCAGGGACGGGATGCACTGTGGACAGTGTGCGGAGGACCCGGGGAGCAGGGACTGGGGTACAGTGTGGGCAGTGTGTGGAGTACCCGGGAGCAGGGACTGGGGTACACTGTGGGCAGTGTGTGGAGTACCCGGGGAGCAGAGACTGGGGTACACTGTGGGCAGTGTGTGGAGTTCCCGGGGAGCAGGTACTGGGTACACTGTGGGCAGTGTGTGGAGTACCCGGGGAGCAAGGACTGGGGTACACTGTGGGCAGTGTGTGGAGTACCCAGGAGCAGGGACTGGGGTACACTGTGGACATTGTGTGGAGCACCCCGGGAGCAGGGACTGGGATACACTGTGGGCAGTGTGTGGAGTACCCGGGAGCAGGGACGGAATGCACTGTGGACAGTGTGCGGAGGACACGGGGAGCAGGGACTGGGGTACAGTGTGGGCAGTGTGTGGAGTATCCGGGAGCAGGGACTGGGGTACACTGTGGGCAGTGTGTGGAGTACACGGGGAGCAGGGACTGGGTACACAGTGGGCAGTGTGTGGAGTTCCCGGGGAGCAGGGACTGGGGTACACTGTGGGCTGTGTGTGGAGTACCCGGGGAGCAGGGACTGGGTACACTGTGGGGAGTGTGTGGAGTACCCGGGGAGCAGGGACTGGGTACACTGTGGGCAGTGTGTGGAGTACCCGGGGAGCAGGGACTGGGTACACTGTGGGCAGTGTGTGGAGTACCCAGGAGCAGGGACTGGGGTGCACTGTGGGCAGTGTGTGGAGTACCCGGGGAACAGAGACTGGGGTACACTGTGGGCAGTGTGTGGAGTACCCGGGGAACAGAGACTGGGGTACACTGTGGGCAGTGTGTGGAGTACCCGGGGAGCAGGGACTGGGGTACACTGTGGGCAGTGTGTGGAGTACCCGGGGAGCAGGGACTGGGTACACAGTGGGCAGTGTGTGGAGTAGCCGGGGAGCAAGGACTGGGGTACACTGTGGGCAGTGGGTGGAGTACCCAGGAGCAGGGACTGGGGTACACTGTGGGCACTGTGTGGAGTACCCGGGGAGCAGGGACTGGGGTACAGTGTGGGCAGTGGGTGGAGTACCCAGGAGCAGGGACGGGGTGCACTGTGAACAGTGTGCGGAGGACCCGGGGAGCAGGGACTGGGGTACAGTGTGGGCAGTGTGTGGAGTACCCGGGGAGCAGGGATGGGGTACACTGTGGGCAGTGTGTGGAGCACCCGGGGAGTAGGGACTGGGTACACTGTGGGCAGTGTGTGGAGCACCTGGGGAGCAGCGACTGGGGATCACTGTGGGCAGTGTGCGGGTACCCGGGGATCAGGGAGAGGGGTACAGTCAGGGCATTGTGAGGGGCACCTGGGGAGAAGGGACTGGGTTCACTGTGGGCAGTGTGTGGAGTACCCGGGAGCAGGGACGCGGTGCACTGTGGGCAGTGTGTGGAGTCAACGGCGAGCAGGGACTGGGGTGCACTGTGGGCAGTGTGTGGAGTACCCGGGGAGCAGGGACTGGGTACACTGTGGGCAGTGTGTGGAGTACGCAGGAGCAGGGACTGGGGTACACTGTGGGCAAAGTGTGTGGCGTACCCAGGGAGCAGGGACTGGGTACACTGTGGGCAGTGTGTGGAGTACCCGGGGAGCAGGGACTGGGGTACACTGTGGGCAGTGTGTGGAGTACGCAGGAGCAGAGACTGGGTACACTGTGGACATTATGTGGAGCACCCGGCGAGCAGCAACTGGGGTACACTGTGGGCAGTGTGTGGAGTACCCGGGGAGCAAAGACTGGGTTACAGTGTGGGCAGTGTGTGGAGTACCCAGGAGCACGGACTGGGGTACACTGTGGGCAGTGTGTGGAGTACCCAGGAGCAGGGACTGGGGTACACTGTGGGCAGTGTGTGAAGTACGCAGGAGCAGAGACTGGGTACACTGTGGACAGTGTGTGGAGCACCCGGCGAGCAGCAACTGGGGTACACTGTGGGCAGTGTGTGGAGTACCCGGGGAGCAGAGATTGGGGTAAACTGTGGGCAGTGTGTGGAGTACCAGGAGCAGAGACTGGGGTACACTGTGGGCAGTGTGTGGAGTACCCAGGAGCACGGACTGGGGTGCACTGTGGGCAGTGTGTGGAGTACCCGGGGAGCAGAGACTGGGGTACACTGTGGGCAGTGTGTGTGGTGTACCCGGGGAGTAGGGACTGGGGTACACTGTGGGCAGTGTGTGGAGTACCCGGGGAGCAGGGACTGGGTACACTGTGGGCAGTGTGTGGAGTACCCGGGGAGCAAGGACTGGGGTACACTGTGGGCAGTGTGTGGCGTGCCCAGGAGCAAGGACTGGGGTACACTGTGGGCACTGTGTGGAGTACCCGGGGAGCAGGGACTGGGGTACACTGTGGACATTGTGTGGTGCACCCGGGGAGCAGGGACTGGGATACACTGTGGGCAGTGTGTGGAGTACCCGGGGAGCAGGGACGGGGTGCACTGTGGGCAGTGTGTGGAGTACCCGGGAGCAGGGACTGGGATACACTGTGGGCAGTGTGTGGAGTACGCGGGAGCAAGGACGGGATGCACTGTGGACAGTGTGCTGAGGACCCGGGGAGCAGGGACTGGGGTACAGTGTGGGCAGTGTGTGGAGCACCCGGGGAGTAGGGACTGGGTACACTGTCGGCAGTGTGTGGAGTACACGGGGAGCAGGTACTGGGTACACTGTGGGCAGTGTGTGGAGAACCCGGGGAGCAGGGACTGGGGTACACTGTGGGAAGTGTGTGGAGTACCCGGGGAGCAGGGACTGGGTACACTGTGGGGAGTGTGTGGAGTACCCGGGGAGCAGAGACTGGGTTACAGTGTGGGCAGTGTGTGGAGTACCCAGGAGCAGGGACTGGGGTGCACTGTGGGCAGTGTGTGGAGTACCCGGGGAGCAGAGACTGGGGTACACTGTGGGCAGTGTGTGGAGTACCCGGGGAGCAGGGACTGGGGTACACTGTGGGCAGTGTGTGGAGTACCCGGGGAGCAGGTACTGGGTACACTGTGGGCAGTGTGTGGAGTACCCGGGGAGCAAGGACTGGGGTACACTGTGGGCAGTGTGTGGAGTACCCAGGAGCAGGGACTGGGGTACACTGTGGACACTGTGTGGAGCACCCGGGGAGCAGGGACTGGGATACACTGTGGGCAGTGTGTGGAGTACCCGGGAGCAGGGACGGGATGCACTGTGGACAGTGTGCGGAGGACCCGGGGAGCAGGGACTGGGGTACAGTGTGGGCAGTGTGTGGAGTACCCGGGAGCAGGGACTGGGGTACACTGTGGGCAGTGTGTGGAGTACCCGGGGAGCAGAGACTGGGGTACACTGTGGGCAGTGTGTGGAGTACCCGGGGAGCAGGGACTGGGGTACACTGTGGGCAGTGTGTGGAGTACCCGGGGAGCAGGTACTGGGTACACTGTGGGCAGTGTGTGGAGTACCCGGGGAGCAAGGACTGGGGTACACTGTGGGCAGTGTGTGGAGTACCCAGGAGCAGGGACTGGGGTACACTGTGGACATTGTGTGGAGCACCCGGGGAGCAGGGACTGGGATACACTGTGGGCAGTGTGTGGAGTACCCGGGAGCAGGGACGGGATGCACTGTGGACAGTGTGCGGAGGACCCGGGGAGCAGGGACTGGGGTACAGTGTGGGCAGTGTGTGGAGTACCCGGGAGCAGGGACTGGGGTACACTGTGGGCAGTGTGTGGAGCACCCGGGGAGTAGGGACTGGGTACACTATGGGCAGTGTGTGGAGTACACGGGGAGCAGGGACTGGGTACACAGTGGGCAGTGTGTGGAGTTCCCGGGGAGCAGGGACTGGGGTACACTGTGGGCTGTGTGTGGAGTACCCGGGGAGCAGGGACTGGGTACACTGTGGGGAGTGTGTGGAGTACCCGGGGAGCAGGGACTGGGTACACTGTGGGCAGTGTGTGGAGTACCCGGGGAGCAGGGACTGGGTACACTGTGGGCAGTGTGTGGAGTACCCAGGAGCAGGGACTGGGGTGCACTGTGGGCAGTGTGTGGAGTACCCGGGGAACAGAGACTGGGGTACACTGTGGGCAGTGTGTGGAGTACCCGGGGAGCAGGGACTGGGGTACACTGTGGGCAGTGTGTGGAGTACCCGGGGAGCAGGGACTGGGTACACAGTGGGCAGTGTGTGGAGTAGCCGGGGAGCAAGGACTGGGGTACACTGTGGGCAGTGGGTGGAGTACCCAGGAGCAGGGACTGGGGTACACTGTGGGCACTGTGTGGAGTACCCGGGGAGCAGGGACTGGGGTACAGTGTGGGCAGTGGGTGGAGTACCCAGGAGCAGGGTCTGGGGTACACTGTGGACATTGTGTGGAGCACCCGGGGAGCAGGGACTGGGATACACTGTGGGCAGTGTGTGGAGTACCCAGGAGCAGGGACGGGGTGCACTGTGAACAGTGCGCGGAGGACCCGGGGAGCAGGGACTGGGGTACAGTGTGGGCAGTGTGTGGAGTACCCGGGGAGCAGGGATGGGGTACACTGTGGGCAGTATGTGGAGCACCCGGGGAGTAGGGACTGGGTACACTGTGGGCAGTGTGTGGAGCACCTGGGGAGCAGCGACTGGGGATCACTGTGGGCAGTGTGCGGGTACCCGGGGATCAGGGAGAGGGGTACAGTCAGGGCATTGTGTGGAGCACCTGGGGAGAAGGGACTGGGTTCACTGTGGGCAGTGTGTGGAGTACCCGGGAGCAGGGACGCGGTGCACTGTGGGCAGTGTGTGGAGTAAACGGCGAGCAGGGACTGGGGTACACTGTGGGCAGTGTGTGGAGGAACCGGGGAGCAGGGACTGGGGTACAGTATGGGCAGTGTGTGGAGTACCCGGGGAGCAGGGACTGGGTACACTGTGGGCAGTGTGTGGAGTACGCAGGAGCAGGGACTGGGGTACACTGTGGGCAAAGTGTGTGGCGTACCCAGGGAGCAGGGACTGGGTACACTGTGGGCAGTGTGTGGAGTACCCGGGGAGCAGGGACTGGGGTACACTGTGGGCAGTGTGTGGAGTACGCGGGAGCAGAGACTGGGTACACTGTGGACATTATGTGGAGCACCCGGCGAGCAGCAACTGGGGTACACTGTGGGCAGTGTGTGGAGTACCCGGGGAGCAAAGACTGGGTTACAGTGTGGGCAGTGTGTGGAGTACCCAGGAGCACGGACTGGGGTACACTGTGGGCAGTGTGTGGAGTACCCAGGAGCAGGGACTGGGGTACACTGTGGGCAGTGTGTGAAGTACGCAGGAGCAGAGACTGGGTACACTGTGGACAGTGTGTGGAGCACCCGGCGAGCAGCAACTGGGGTACACTGTGGGCAGTGTGTGGAGTATCCAGGGAGCAGGGACTGGGGTACACTGTGGACAGTGTGTGGAGTACCCGGGGAGCAGGGACTGGGGTACACTGTGGACAGTGTGTGGAGTACCCGGGGAGCAGAGATTGGGGTACACTGTGGGCAGTGTGTGGAGTACCCAGGAGCAGAGACTGGGGTACACTGTGGACAGTGTGTGGAGCACCCGGGGAGCAGCGACTGGGGTACACTGTGGGCAGTGTGTGGAGTACCCGGGGAGCAGGGACTGGGTACACTGTGGGGAGTGTGTGGAGTACCCGGGAAGCAGGGACTGGGTTACAGTGTGGGCAGTGTGTGGAGTGCCCAGGAGCAGGGACTGGGGTGCACTGTGGGCAGTGGTGGAGTACCCGGGCAGCAGAGACTGGGGTACACTGTGGGCAGTGTGTGGAGTACCCGGGGAGCTGGGACTGGGGTACAGTGTGGGCAGTGTGTGGAGTACCCGGGGAGCAAGGACTGGGGTACACTGTGGGCAGTGTGTGGAGTACCCAGGAGCAGGGACTGGGGTACACTGTGGGCACTGTGTGGAGTACCCGGGGAGCAGGGACTGGGGTACAGTGTGGGCAGTGTGTGGAGTACCCAGGAGCAGAGACTGGGGTACACTGTGGACATTGTGTGGAGCACCCGGGGAGCAGGGACTGGGATACACTGTGGGCAGTGTGTGGAGTACCCGGGAGCAGGGACTGGGTGCACTGTGGACAGTCTGCGGAGGACCCGGGGAGCAGGGACTGGGGTACAGTGTGGGCAGTGTGTGGAGTACCCGGGGAGCAGGGACTGGGGTACACTGTAGGCAGTGTTTGGAGCAGCCGGGGAGTAGGGACTGGGTACACTGTGGGCAGTGTGTGGAGAACACGGGGAGCAGGGACTGGGTACACTGTGGGCAGTGTGTGGAGTACCCGGGGAGCAGGGACTGGGGTACACAGTGGGCAGTGTGTGGAGCACCCGGGGAGTAGGGACTGGGTACACAGTGGGCAGTGGGCAGTGTGTGGAGCACCCGGGGAGTAGGGACTGGGTACACTGTGGGCAGTGTGTGGAGAACACGGGGAGCAGGGACTGGGTACACTGTGGGCAGTGTGTGGAGTGCCCAGGGAGCAGGGACTGGGTACACTGTGGGCAGTGTGTGGAGTACCCGGGGAGCAGGGACTGGGGTACACTGTGGGCAGTGTGTGGAGTACCCGGGGAGCAGGGAGTGGGTTACAGTGTGGGCAGTGTGTGGAGTACCCGGGGAGCAGGGACTGGGTTACAGTGTGGCCAGTGAGTGGAGTACCCAGGAGCAGGGACTGGGGTACACTGTGGACAGTGTGTGGAGCACCTGGGGAGCAGCGACTGGGGTACACTGTGGGCAGTGTGTGGAGTACTCGGGGAGCAGGGACTAGGTACACTATGGGCAGTGTGTGGAGTACCCGGGGAGCAGGGACTGAGGTACACTGTGGGCAGTTTGTGGAGTACCCGGGAAGCAGGGACTGGGGTACAATGTGGGCAGTGTGTGGAGTACCCAGGAGCAGGGACTGGGGTACACTGTGGACAGTGTGTGGAGCACACGGGGAGCAGGGACTGAGGTAGAGTGTGAGCAGTGTGTGGAGTACCCGGGGAGCAGGGACTGGGTATACTGAGGGCGGTGTGTGGAGTACCCGGGGAGCAGGGACTGGGGTACACTGTGGGCAGTGTGTGGGGTATCTGGGAGAGTAGGGACTGGGGTACAGTACGGGCAGTGTGTTGGGTATTTGGGAGAGTAGGGACTGGGGTACAGAACAGGCAGTGTGAGAGGTATCTGGGAGAGTATGGACTGGGGTACAGTACGGGCAGTGTGTGGGGTATCTGGGAGAGTAGGGACTGGGGTACAGTACAGGCAGTGTGAGAGGTATCAGGGAGAGTATGGACTGGGGTACAGTACGGGCAGTGTGTATGGTATCTGGGAGGGTAGGGACTGGGGTACAGTACGAGCAGTGTGTGGGGTATCTGTGAGAGTAGGGACTGGGGTACCGTACAGGCAGTGTGTGAGGTATCTGGGAGAGTAGGGACTGGGGTACAGTACGGGCAGTGTGTGAGGTATCTGGGAGAGTAGGGACTGGGGTACAGTACAGGCAGTGTGTGAGGTATCTGGGAGAGTAGGGACTGGGGTACAGTACGGGCAGTGTGTGGGGTATCTGGGAGTAGGGACTGGGGTACAGTGCGGGCAGTGTGTGAGGTATCTGGGAGTAGGGACTGGGGTACAGTACAGGCAGTGTGTGGGGTAACTGGGAGAGTAGGGACTGGGTTACAGTACAGGCAGTGTGTGGGGTATCTGGGAGAGTAGGGACTGGGGTACAGTACGGGCAGTGTGTGAGGCATCTGGGAGGGTAGGGACTGGGGTACAGTACGAGCAGTGTGTGGGGAATCTGGGAGAGTAGGGACTGGGGTACAGTGCGGGCAGTGTGTGGGGTATCTGGGAGAGTAGGGACTGGGGTACCGTACGGGCAGTGTGTGAGGTATCTGGGAGTAGGGACTGGGGTACAGTACGGGCAGTGTGTGGGGTATCTGTGAGAGTAGGGACTGGGGTACCGTACAGGCAGTGTGTGAGGTATCTGGGAGAGTAGGGACTGGGGTACAGTACGGGCAGTGTGTGAGGTATCTGGGAGAGTAGGGACTGGGGTACAGTACAGGCAGTGTGTGAGGTATCTGGGAGAGTAGGGACTGGGGTACAGTACGGGCAGTGTGTGGGGTATCTGGGAGTAGGGACTGGGGTACAGTACAGGCAACGTGTGGGGTAACTGGGATTAGGGACTGGGGTACAATATGGGCAGTGTGTGGGGTATCTGGGAGAGTAGGGACTGGGGTACAGTACGGGCAGTGTGTGGGGTATCTGGGAGAGTTGGGACTGGGGTACAGTACGGGCAGTGTGTGGGGTATCTGGGAGTAGGGACTGGGGTACAGTACGGGCAGTGTGTGTGGAATCTGAGAGAGTAGGGACTGGGGTACAGTGCGGGCAGTGTGTGAGGTATCTAGGAGAGGAGGGTCTGGGGTACAGTACAGGCAGTGTGTGGGGTATCTGGGAGAGTAGGGACTGCGGTACAGTACGGGCAGTGTGTGGGTATCTGGGAGAGTAGGGACTGGGGTACAGTACGGGCAGTGTGTGGGGTATCTGGGAGAGTAGGGACTGGGGTACAGTACGGGCAGTGTGTGGGTATCTGGGAGAGTAGGTACTGGGGTACAGTACGGGCAGTGTGTGGGGTATCTGGGAGTGTAGGGACTGGGTTACAGTACAGGCAGTGTGTGGGGTATCTGGGAGAGTAGGGACCGGGGTACAGTACAGCAGTGTGTGAGGTACCTGGGAGAGTAGGGACTGGGGTACAGTACGGGCAGTGTGTGAGGTATCTGGGAGAGTAGGCACTGAGGTACAGTGCGGGCAGTGTGTGAGGTATCTGGGAGAGTAGGGATTGGGGTACAGTGCGGGCAGTGTGTGGGATAACTGGGAGAGTAGGGACTGGGGTACCGAACGGGCAGTGTGTGAGGTATCTGGGAGAGTAGGGACTGGGGTACAGTACGGGCACTGTGTGGGGTATCTGGGAGAGTAGGGACTGGGTACAGTACAGGCAGTGTGTGAGGTATCTGGGAGAGTAGGGACTGGGGTACAGTACAGGCAGTGTGTAAGGTATCTGGGAGAGTAGGGACTGGGGTACAGTACGGGCAGTGTGTGTGGTATCTGGGAGTAGGGACTGGGGTACAGTATGGGCAGTGTGAGGGGTATCTGGGAGGAGGGACTGGGGTACAGTACGGGCAGTGTGTGGGGTATCTGGGAGAGTAGGGACTGGGGTACAGTACAGGCAGTGTGTGAGGTATCTGGGAGTAGGGACTGGGGTACAGTACGGGCAGTGTGTGGGGTATCTGGGAGTAGGGACTGGGCTACAGTACAGGCAGTGTGTGGGGTATCTGGGAGAGTAGGTACTGGTACAGTACGGGCAGTGTGTGGGGTATCTGAGAGAGTAGGGACTGGGGTACAGTACGGGCAGTGTGTGGGGTATTTGGGAGAGAAGGGACTGGGGTACAGTACAGCCAGTGTGTGAGGCATCTGGGAGTAGGGACTGGGGTACAGTACAGGTAGTGTGTGGGGTATCTGGGAGATTAGGGACTGGGGTACAGTACAGGCAGTGTGTGGGGTATCTGGGAGTAGGGACTGGGGTACAGTACAGGCAGTGTGTGAGGTATCTGGGAGTAGGGACTGGGGTACAGTACGGGCAGTGTGTGGCGTATCTGGGAGTAGGGACTGGGGTACAGTACAGGCAGTGTGTGTGGTATCTGGGAGTAGGGACTGGGGTACAATACAGGCAGTGTGTGGGGTCTCTGGGAGAGTAGGGACTGGGGTACAGTACGGGCAGTGTGTGGGGTATCTGGGAGAGTAGGGACTGGGGTACAGTACGGGCAGTGTGTGGGGTATCTGGGAGTAGGGACTGGGGTACATTACGGGCAGTGTGTGGGGTATCTGAGAGAGTAGGGACTGGGGTACAGTGCGTGCAGTGTGTGGGGTATCTGGGAGAGGAGGGACTGGGGTACAGTACAGGCAATGTGTGGGGTATCTGCGAGAGTAGGGACTGGGGTACAGAACGGGCAGTGTGTGAGGTATCTGGGAGAGTAGGGACTGGGGTACAGTACGGGCAGTGTGTGGGGTATCTGGGAGTAAGGACTGGGGTACCGTACGGGCAGTGTGTGAGGTATCTGGGAGAGTAGGGACTGGGGTACAGTTCGAGCAGTGTGTGTGGTAGCTGGGAGTAGGGACTGGGGTACAGTATGGGCAGTGTGTGAGGTATCTGGGAGTAGGGACTGGGGTAGAGTACGGGCAGTGTGTGGGGTATCTGGGAGAGTAGGGACTGGGGTACAGTACAGGCAGTGTGTGAGGTATCTGGGAGTAGGGACTGGGGTACAGTACAGGCAGTGTGTGGGGTATCTGGGAGAGTAGGGACTGGGGTACAGTACAGGCAGTGTGTGAGGTATCTGGGAGGAGGGACTGGGGTAAAGTACGGGCAGTGTGTGGGGTATCTGTAGTAGGGACTGGGGTACAGTACAGGCAGTGTGTGTGGTATCTGGGAGTAGGGACTGGGGTACAATACGGGCAGTGTGTGGGGTATCTGGGAGAGTAGGGACTGGGGTAAAGTACGGGCAGTGTGTGGGGTATCTGGGAGAGGAGGGACTGGGGTACAGTACAGGCAGTGAGTGGGGTATCTGGGAGAGTAGGGACTGGGGTACAGTAGGGGCAGTGTGTGGGTATCTGGGAGAGTAGAGACTGGGGTACAGTACGGGCAGTGTGGGGGTATCTGGGAGAGTAGGGACTGGGGTACAGTACGGGCAGTGTGTGGGGTATCTGGGAGAGTAGGGACTGGGGTACAGTACGGGCAGTGTGTGGGTATCTGGGAGAGTAGGTACTGGGGTACAGTACGGGCAGTGTGTGGGGTATCTGGGAGTGTAGGGACTGGGTTACAGTACAGGCAGTGTGTGGGGTATCTGGGAGAGTAGGGACCGGGGTACAGTACTGGCAGTGTGTGAGGTACCTGGGAGAGTAGGGACTGGGGTACAGTACGGGCAGTGTGTGAGGTATCTGGGAGAGTAGGCACTGGGGTACAGTGCGGGCAGTGTGTGAGGTATCTGGGAGAGTAGGGATTGGGGTACAGTGCGGGCAGTGTGTGGGATAACTGGGAGAGTAGGGACTGGGGTACAGTACGGGCAGTGTGTGTGGTATCTGGGAGTAGGGACTGGGGTACAGTATGGGCAGTGTGAGGGGTATCTGGGAGTAGGGACTGGGGTACAGTACGGGCAGTGTGTGGGGTATCTGGGAGTAGGGACTGAGCTACAGTACAGGCAGTGTGTGGGGTATCTGGGAGAGTAGGTACTGGTACAGTACGGGCAGTGTGTGGGGTATCTGAGAGAGTAGGGACTGGGGTACAGTACGGGCAGTGTGTGGGGTATTTGGGAGAGAAGGGACTGGGGTACAGTACAGCCAGTGTGTGAGGCATCTGGGAGTAGGGACTGGGGTACAGTACAGGTAGTGTGTGGGGTATCTGGGAGATTAGGGACTGGGGTACAGTACAGGCAGTGTGTGGGGTATCTGGGAGTAGGGACTGGGGTACAGTACAGGCAGTGTGTGAGGTATCTGGGAGTAGGGACTGGGGTACAGTACGGGCAGTGTGTGGCGTATCTGGGAGTAGGGACTGGGGTACAGTACAGGCAGTGTGTGTGGTATCTGGGAGTAGGGACTGGGGTACAATACAGGCAGTGTGTGGGGTCTCTGGGAGAGTAGGGACTGGGGTACAGTACGGGCAGTGTGTGGGGTATCTGGGAGAGTAGGGACTGGGGTACAGTACGGGCAGTGTGTGGGGTATCTGGGAGTAGGGACTGGGGTACATTACGGGCAGTGTGTGGGGTATCTGAGAGAGTAGGGACTGGGGTACAGTGCGTGCAGTGTGTGGGGTATCTGGGAGAGGAGGGACTGGGGTACAGTACAGGCAATGTGTGGGGTACCTGCGAGAGTAGGGACTGGGGTACAGAACGGGCAGTGTGTGAGGTATCTGGGAGAGTAGGGACTGGGGTACAGTACGGGCAGTGTGTGGGGTATCTGGGAGTAAGGACTGGGGTACCGTACGGGCAGTGTGTGAGGTATCTGGGAGAGTAGGGACTGGGGTACAGTTCGAGCAGTGTGTGTGGTAGCTGGGAGTAGGGACTGGGGTACAGTATGGGCAGTGTGTGAGGTATCTGGGAGTAGGGACTGGGGTAGAGTACGGGCAGTGTGTGGGGTATCTGGGAGAGTAGGGACTGGGGTACAGTACAGGCAGTGTGTGAGGTATCTGGGAGTAGGGACTGGGGTACAGTACAGGCAGTGTGTGGGGTATCTGGGAGAGTAGGGACTGGGGTACAGTACAGGCAGTGTGTGAGGTATCTGGGAGGAGGGACTGGGGTACAGTACAGGCAGTGTGTGTGGTATCTGGGAGTAGGGACTGGGGTACAATACGGGCAGTGTGTGGGGTATCTGGGAGAGTAGGGACTGGGGTAAAGTACGGGCAGTGTGTGGGGTATCTGGGAGAGGAGGGACTGGGGTACAGTACAGGCAGTGAGTGGGGTATCTGGGAGAGTAGGGACTGGGGTACAGTAGGGGCAGTGTGTGGGTATCTGGGAGAGTAGGGACTGGGGTACAGTACGGGCAGTGTGTGGGTATCTGGGAGAGTAGGGACTGGGGTACAGTACGGGCAGTGTGTGGGGTATCTGGGAGAGTAGGGACTGGGGTACAGTACGGGCAGTGTGTGGGTATCTGGGAGAGTAGGTACTGGGGTACAGTACGGGCAGTGTGTGGGGTATCTGGGAGTGTAGGGACTGGGTTACAGTACAGGCAGTGTGTGGGGTATCTGGGAGAGTAGGGAACGGGGCACAGTACTGGCAGTGTGTGAGGTACCTGGGAGAGTAGGGACTGGGGTACAGTACGGGCAGTGTGTGAGGTATCTGGGAGAGTAGGCACTGGGGTACAGTGCGGGCAGTGTGTGAGGTATCTGGGAGAGTAGGGATTGGGGTACAGTGCGGGCAGTGTGTGGGATAACTGGGAGAGTAGGGACTGGGGTACAGTACGGGCAGTGTGTGTGGTATCTGGGAGTAGGGACTAGGGTACAGTATGGGCAGTGTGAGGGGTATCTGGGAGTAGGGACTGGGGTACAGTACGGGCAGTGTGTGGGGTATCTGGGAGAGTAGGGACTGGGGTACAGTACAGGCAGTGTGTGAGGTATCTGGGAGTAGGGACTGGGGCACAGTACGGGCAGTGTGTGGGGTATCTGGGAGTAGGGACTGGGCTACAGTACAGGCAGTGTGTGGGGTATCTGGGAGAGTAGGTACTGGTACAGTACGGGCAGTGTGTGGGGTATCTGAGAGAGTAGGGACTGGGGTACAGTACGGGCAGTGTGTGGGGTATTTGGGAGAGAAGGGACTGGGGTACAGTACAGCCAGTGTGTGAGGCATCTGGGAGTAGGGACTGGGGTACAGTACAGGTAGTGTGTGGGGTATCTGGGAGATTAGGGACTGAGGTACAGTACAGGCAGTGTGTGGGGTATCTGGGAGTAGGGACTGGGGTACAGTACAGGCAGTGTGTGAGGTATCTGGGAGTAGGGACTGGGGTACAGTACGGGCAGTGTGTGGCGTATCTGGGAGTAGGGACTGGGGTACAGTACAGGCAGTGTGTGTGGTATCTGGGAGTAGGGACTGGGGTACAATACAGGCAGTGTGTGGGGTCTCTGGGAGAGTAGGGACTGGGGTACAGTACGGGCAGTGTGTGGGGTATCTGGGAGAGTAGGGACTGGGGTACAGTACGGGCAGTGTGTGGGGTATCTGGGAGTAGGGACTGGGGTACATTACGGGCAGTGTGTGGGGTATCTGAGAGAGTAGGGACTGGGGTACAGTGCGTGCAGTGTGTGGGGTATCTGGGAGAGGAGGGACTGGGGTACAGTACAGGCAATGTGTGGGGTATCTGCGAGAGTAGGGACTGGGGTACAGAACGGGCAGTGTGTGAGGTATCTGGGAGAGTAGGGACTGGGGTACAGTACGGGCAGTGTGTGGGGTATCTGGGAGTAAGGACTGGGGTACCGTACGGGCAGTGTGTGAGGTATCTGGGAGAGTAGGGACTGGGGTACAGTTCGAGCAGTGTGTGTGGTAGCTGGGAGTAGGGACTGGGGTACAGTATGGGCAGTGTGTGAGGTATCTGGGAGTAGGGACTGGGGTAGAGTACGGGCAGTGTGTGGGGTATCTGGGAGAGTAGGGACTGGGGTACAGTACAGGCAGTGTGTGAGGTATCTGGGAGTAGGGACTGGGGTACAGTACAGGCAGTGTGTGGGGTATCTGGGAGAGTAGGGACTGGCGTACAGTACAGGCAGTGTGTAAGGTATCTGGGAGGAGGGACTGGGGTGCAGTACGGGCAGTGTGTGGGGTATCTGGAAGTAGGGACTGGGGTACAGTACAGGCAGTGTGTGTGGTATCTGGGAGTAGGGACTGGGGTACAATACGGGCAGTGTGTGGGGTATCTGGGAGAGTAGGGACTGGGGTAAAGTACGGGCAGTGTGTGGGGTATCTGGGAGAGGAGGGACTGGGGTACAGTACAGGCAGTGAGTGGGGTATCTGGGAGAGTAGGGACTGGGGTACAGTAGGGGGAGTGTGTGGGTATCTGGGAGAGTAGGGACTGGGGTACAGTACGGGCTGTGTGTGGGGTATCTGGGAGAGTAGGGACTGGGGTACAGTACGGGCAGTGTGTGAGGTATCTGGGAGAGTAGGGACTGGGGTACAGTACGGGCAGTGTGTGAGGTATCTGGGAGAGCAGGGACTGGGGTACAGTACGGGCAGTGTGTGGGGTATCTGGGAGAGTAGGGACTGGGGTACAGTACAGGCAGTGTGTGAGGTATCTGGGAGAGTCGGGACTGGGGTACAGTACGGGCAGTGTGTGAGGTATCTGGCAGAGTAGGGACTGGGGTACAGTACGGGCAGTGTGTGAGGTATCTGGGAGAGTAGGGACTGGGGTACAGTACGGGCAGTGTGTGGGGTATCTGGGAGAGTAGGGACTGGGGTACAGTACAGGCAGTGTGTGAGGTATCTGGGAGAGTAGGGACTGGGGTACAGTACGGGCAGTGTGTGAGGTATCTGGGAGAGTAGGGACTGGGGTACAGTACAGGCAGTGTGTGAGGTATCTGGGAGAGTAGGGACTGGGGTACAGTACGGGCAGTGTGTGAGGTATTTGGGAGAGTAGGGACTGGGGTACAGTGCGGGCAGTGTGTGGGGTATCTGGGAGTAGGGACTGGGGTACCGTACGGGCAGTGTGTGAGGTATCTGGGAGAGTAGGGACTGGGGTACAGTACGGGCAGTGTGTGGGGTATCTGGGAGAGTAGGGACTGGGGTACAGTACGGGCAATGTGTGAGGTATTTGGGAGAGTAGGGACTGGGGTACAGTACGGGCAGTGTGTGAGGTATCTGGGAGAGTAGAGACTGGGGTACAGTACAGGCAGTGTGAGAGGTATCTGGGAGAGTATGGACTGGGGTACAGTACGGGCAGTGTGTATGGTATCTGGGAGTAGGGACTGGGGTACAGTATGGGCAGTGTGTGAGGTATCTGGGAGTAGGGACTGGGGAACAGTACGGGCAGTGTGTGAGGTATCTGGGAGTAGGGACTGGGGTACAGTACTGGCAGTGTGTGGGATATCTGGGAGAGTAGGGACTGGGTTACAGTACAGGCAGTGTGTGGGGTATCTGGGTGAGTAGGGACTGGGGTACAGTACGGGCAGTGTATGAGGTATCTGGGAGGGTAGGGACTGGGGTACAAAACGAGCAGTGTGTGAAGTATCTGGGAGAGTAGGGACTGGGGTACAGTGCGGGCAGTGTGTGAGGTATCTGGGAGAGTAGGGACTGGGGTACAGTGCGGGCAGTGTGTGGGGTATCTGGGAGAGAAGGGACTGGGGTACCGTACGGGCAGTGTGTGAGGTATCTGGGAGTAGGGACTGGGGTACGGTACGGGCAGTGTGTGGGGTATCTGGGAGTAGGGACTGGGGTACAGTACAGGCAATGTGTGTGGTATCTGGGAGTAGGGACTGGGGTACAATACGGGCAGTGTGTGGGGTATCTGGGAGAGTAGGGACTGGGGTACAGTACGGGCAGTGTGTGGGGTATCTGGGAGGGTAGGGACTGGGGTACAGTACGGGCAGTGTGTGGGGTATCTGGGAGTAGGGACTGGGGTACAGTACGGGCAGTGTGTGGGGTATCTGAGAGAGTAGGGACTGGGGTACAGTGCGGGCAGTGTGTGAGGTATCTAGGAGAGGAGGGTCTGTGGTACAGTACAGGCAGTGTGAGGCGTATCTGGGAGAGTAGGGACTGGGGTACAGTACGGGCAGTGTGTGGGTATCTGGGAGAGTAGGGACTGGGGTACAGTACGGGCAGTGTGTGGGGTATCTGGGAGAGTAGGGACTGGGGTACAGTACATGCAGTGTGTGGGGTATCTGGGAGAGTAGGGACTGGGGTACAGTACGGGCAGTGTGTGGGGTATCTGGGAGAGTAGGGACTGGGGTGCAGTAGGGGCAGTGTGTGGGGTATCTGGGAGAGTAGGGACTGGGATGAAGTACAGGCAGTGTGTGCAGTATCTGGGAGAGTAGGGACTGGGGTACAGTACAGGCAGTGTGTGGGGTATCTGGGAGTAGGGACTGGGGTACAGTACGGGCAGTGTGTGGGGTATCTGGGAGAATAGGGACTGGGGTACAGTACGGGCAGTGTGTGGGGTATCTGAGAGTAGGGACTGGGGTACAGAACGGGCAGTGTGTGAGGTATCTGGGAGATTACGGACTGGGGTACAGTACGGGCAGTGTGTGGGGTATCTGGGAGTAGGGGCTGGGGTACAGTACAGGCAGTGTGTGGGGTATCTGGGAGAGTAGGGACTGGGGTACAGTACGGGCAGTGTGTGGGGTATCTGAGAGTAGGGACTGGGGTACAGAACGGGCAGTGTGTGAGGTATCTGGGAGTAGGGACTGGGGTACAGTACGGTCAGTGTGTGGGGTATCTGGGAGAGTCGGGACTGGGGTACAGTACAGGCAGTGTGTGGGGTATTTGAGAGTAGGGACTGGGGTACAGTACAGGCAGTGTGTGAGGTATCTGGGAGAGTAGGGACTGGGGTATAGTACGGGCAGTGTGTGAGGTATCTGGCAGAGTAGGGACTGGGGTACAGTACGGGCAGTGTGTGAGGTATCTGGGAGAGTAGGGACTGGGGTACAGTACGGGCAGTGTGTGGGGTATCTGGGAGAGTAGGGACTGGGGTACAGTACAGGCAGTGTGTGAGGTATCTGGGAGAGTAGGGACTGGGGTACAGTACGGGCAGTGTGTGAGGTATCTGGGAGAGTAGGGACTGGGGTACAGTACAGGCAGTGTGTGAGGTATCTGGGAGAGTAGGGACTGGGGTACAGTACGGGCAGTGTGTGAGGTAATTGGGAGAGTAGGGACTGGGGTACAGTGCGGGCAGTGTGTGGGGTATCTGGGAGTAGGGACTGGGGTACCGTACGGGCAGTGTGTGAGGTATCTGGGAGAGTAGGGACTGGGGTACAGTACGGGCAGTGTGTGGGGTATCTGGGAGAGTAGGGACTGGGGTACAGTACGGGCAATGTGTGAGGTATTTGGGAGAGTAGGGACTGGGGTACAGTACGGGCAGTGTGTGAGGTATCTGGGAGAGTAGAGACTGGGGTACAGTACAGGCAGTGTGAGAGGTATCTGGGAGAGTATGGACTGGGGTACAGTACGGGCAGTGTGTATGGTATCTGGGAGTAGGGACTGGGGTACAGTATGGGCAGTGTGTGAGGTATCTGGGAGTAGGGACTGGGGAACAGTACGGGCAGTGTGTGAGGTATCTGAGAGTAGGGACTGGGGTACAGAACGGGCAGTGTGTGAGGTATCTGGGAGATTACGGACTGGGGTACAGTACGGGCAGTGTGTGGGGTATCTGGGAGTAGGGGCTGGGGTACAGTACAGGCAGTGTGTGGGGTATCTGTGAGAGTAGGGACTGGGGTACAGTACGGGCAGTGTGTGGGGTATCTGAGAGTAGGGACTGGGGTACAGAACGGGCAGTGTGTGAGGTATCTGGGAGTAGGGACTGGGGTACAGTACGGTCAGTGTGTGGGGTATCTGGGAGAGTCGGGACTGGGGTACAGTACAGGCAGTGTGTGGGGTATTTGAGAGCAGGGACTGGGGTACAGTACAGGCAGTGTGTGAGGTATCTGGGAGAGTAGGGACTGGGGTACAGTACGGGCAGTGTGTGAGGTATTTGGGAGAGTAGGGACTGGGGTACAGTACGGGCAGTGTGTGAGGTATCTGGGAGAGTAGAGACTGGGGTACAGTACAGGCAGTGTGAGAGGTATCTGGGAGAGTATGGACTGGGGTACAGTACGGGCAGTGTGTATGGTATCTGGGAGTAGGGACTGGGGTACAGTATGGGCAGTGTGTGAGGTATCTGGGAGTAGGGACTGGGGAACAGTACGGGCAGTGTGTGAGGTATCTGAGAGTAGGGACTGGGGTACAGAACGGGCAGTGTGTGGGGTATCTGGGAGAGTAGGGACTGGGTTACAGTACAGGGAGTGTGTGGGGTATCTGGGTGAGTAGGGACTGGGGTACAGTACGGGCAGTGTGTGGGGTATCTGGGAGAGTAGGGACTGGGGTACAGTACAGGCAGTGTGTGAGGTATCTGGGAGTAGGGACTGGGGTACAGTACAGGCAGTGTGTGGGGTATCTGGGAGAGTAGGGACTGGGGTACAGTACAGGCAGTGTGTAAGGTATCTGGGAGGAGGGACTGGGGTGCAGTACGGGCAGTGTGTGGGGTATCTGGAAGTAGGGACTGGGGTACAGTACAGGCAGTGTGTGTGGTATCTGGGAGTAGGGACTGGGGTACAATACGGGCAGTGTGTGGGGTATCTGGGAGAGTAGGGACTGGGGTAAAGTACGGGCAGTGTGTGGGGTATCTGGGAGAGGAGGGACTGGGGTACAGTACAGGCAGTGAGTGGGGTATCTGGGAGAGTAGGGACTGGGGTACAGTAGGGGGAGTGTGTGGGTATCTGGGAGAGTAGGGACTGGGGTACAGTACGGGCTGTGTGTGGGGTATCTGGGAGAGTAGGGACTGGGGTACAGTACGGGCAGTGTGTGAGGTATCTGGGAGAGTAGGGACTGGGGTACAGTACGGGCAGTGTGTGAGGTATCTGGGAGAGCAGGGACTGGGGTA
Organism: Scyliorhinus torazame; assembly: GCF_047496885.1. NCBI lineage: Eukaryota > Metazoa > Chordata > Chondrichthyes > Carcharhiniformes > Scyliorhinidae > Scyliorhinus > Scyliorhinus torazame. Next base: position 145,464 of record NW_027308035.1, on the reverse strand, counting down.
CAGTACGGGCAGTGTGTGGGGTATCTGGGAGAGTAGGGACTGGGGTACAGTACAGGCAGTGTGTGAGGTATCTGGGAGAGTAGGGACTGGGGTACAGTACGGGCAGTGTGTGAGGTATCTGGAAGAGTAGGGACTGGGGTACAGTACGGGCAGTGTGTGAGGTATCTGGGAGAGTAGGGACTGGGGTACAGTACGGGCAGTGTGTGGGGTATCTGGGAGAGTAGGGACTGGGGTACAGTACAGGCAGTGTGTGAGGTATCTGGGAGAGTAGGGACTGGGGTACAGTACGGGCAGTGTGTGAGGTATCTGGGAGAGTAGGGACTGGGGTACAGTACAGGCAGTGTGTGAGGTATCTGGGAGAGTAGGGACTGGGGTACAGTACGGGCAGTGTGTGAGGTATTTGGGAGAGTAGGGACTGGGGTACAGTGCGGGCAGTGTGTGGGGTATCTGGGAGTAGGGACTGGGGTACCGTACGGGCAGTGTGTGAGGTATCTGGGAGAGTAGGGACTGGGGTACAGTACGGGCAGTGTGTGGGGTATCTGGGAGAGTAGGGACTGGGGTACAGTACGGGCAATGTGTGAGGTATTTGGGAGAGTAGGGACTGGGGCACAGTACGGGCAGTGTGTGAGGTATCTGGGAGAGTAGAGACTGGGGTACAGTACAGGCAGTGTGAGAGGTATCTGGGAGAGTATGGACTGGGGTACAGTACGGGCAGTGTGTATGGTATCTGGGAGTAGGGACTGGGGTACAGTATGGGCAGTGTGTGAGGTATCTGGGAGTAGGGACTGGGGAACAGTACGGGCAGTGTGTGAGGTATCTGGGAGTAGGGACTGGGGTACAGTACTGGCAGTGTGTGGGGTATCTGGGAGAGTAGGGACTGGGTTACAGTACAGGCAGTGTGTGGGGTATCTGGGTGAGTAGGGACTGGGGTACAGTACGGGCAGTGTATGAGGTATCTGGGAGGGTAGGGACTGGGGTACAAAACGAGCAGTGTGTGAAGTATCTGGGAGAGTAGGGACTGGGGTACAGTGCGGGCAGTGTGTGAGGTATCTGGGAGAGTAGGGACTGGGGTACAGTGCGGGCAGTGTGTGGGGTATCTGGGAGAGAAGGGACTGGGGTACCGTACGGGCAGTGTGTGAGGTATCTGGGAGTAGGGACTGGGGTACGGTACGGGCAGTGTGTGGGGTATCTGGGAGTAGGGACTGGGGTACAGTACAGGCAATGTGTGTGGTATCTGGGAGTAGGGACTGGGGTACAATACGGGCAGTGTGTGGGGTATCTGGGAGAGTAGGGACTGGGGTACAGTACGGGCAGTGTGTGGGGTATCTGGGAGGGTAGGGACTGGGGTACAGTACGGGCAGTGTGTGGGGTATCTGGGAGTAGGGACTGGGGTACAGTACGGGCAGTGTGTGGGGTATCTGAGAGAGTAGGGACTGGGGTACAGTGCGGGCAGTGTGTGAGGTATCTAGGAGAGGAGGGTCTGTGGTACAGTACAGGCAGTGTGAGGCGTATCTGGGAGAGTAGGGACTGGGGTACAGTACGGGCAGTGTGTGGGTATCTGGGAGAGTAGGGACTGGGGTACAGTACGGGCAGTGTGTGGGGTATCTGGGAGAGTAGGGACTGGGGTACAGTACATGCAGTGTGTGGGGTATCTGGGAGAGTAGGGACTGGGGTACAGTACGGGCAGTGTGTGGGGTATCTGGGAGAGTAGGGACTGGGGTGCAGTAGGGGCAGTGTGTGGGGTATCTGGGAGAGTAGGGACTGGGATGAAGTACAGGCAGTGTGTGCAGTATCTGGGAGAGTAGGGACTGGGGTACAGTACAGGCAGTGTGTGGGGTATCTGGGAGTAGGGACTGGGGTACAGTACGGGCAGTGTGTGGGGTATCTGGGAGAATAGGGACTGGGGTACAGTACGGGCAGTGTGTGGGGTATCTGAGAGTAGGGACTGGGGTACAGAACGGGCAGTGTGTGAGGTATCTGGGAGATTACGGACTGGGGTACAGTACGGGCAGTGTGTGGGGTATCTGGGAGTAGGGGCTGGGGTACAGTACAGGCAGTGTGTGGGGTATCTGGGAGAGTAGGGACTGGGGTACAGTACGGGCAGTGTGTGGGGTATCTGAGAGTAGGGACTGGGGTACAGAACGGGCAGTGTGTGAGGTATCTGGGAGTAGGGACTGGGGTACAGTACGGTCAGTGTGTGGGGTATCTGGGAGAGTCGGGACTGGGGTACAGTACAGGCAGTGTGTGGGGTATTTGAGAGTAGGGACTGGGGTACAGTACAGGCAGTGTGTGAGGTATCTGGGAGAGTAGGGACTGGGGTACAGTACGGGCAGTGTGTGAGGTATCTGGCAGAGTAGGGACTGGGGTACAGTACGGGCAGTGTGTGAGGTATCTGGGAGAGTAGGGACTGGGGTACAGTACGGGCAGTGTGTGGGGTATCTGGGAGAGTAGGGACTGGGGTACAGTACAGGCAGTGTGTGAGGTATCTGGGAGAGTAGGGACTGGGGTACAGTACGGGCAGTGTGTGAGGTATCTGGGAGAGTAGGGACTGGGGTACAGTACAGGCAGTGTGTGAGGTATCTGGGAGAGTAGGGACTGGGGTACAGTACGGGCAGTGTGTGAGGTAATTGGGAGAGTAGGGACTGGGGTACAGTGCGGGCAGTGTGTGGGGTATCTGGGAGTAGGGACTGGGGTACCGTACGGGCAGTGTGTGAGGTATCTGGGAGAGTAGGGACTGGGGTACAGTACGGGCAGTGTGTGGGGTATCTGGGAGAGTAGGGACTGGGGTACAGTACGGGCAATGTGTGAGGTATTTGGGAGAGTAGGGACTGGGGTACAGTACGGGCAGTGTGTGAGGTATCTGGGAGAGTAGAGACTGGGGTACAGTACAGGCAGTTTGAGAGGTATCTGGGAGAGTATGGACTGGGGTACAGTACGGGCAGTGTGTATGGTATCTGGGAGTAGGGACTGGGGTACAGTATGGGCAGTGTGTGAGGTATCTGGGAGTAGGGACTGGGGAACAGTACGGGCAGTGTGTGAGGTATCTGAGAGTAGGGACTGGGGTACAGAACGGGCAGTGTGTGAGGTATCTGGGAGATTACGGACTGGGGTACAGTACGGGCAGTGTGTGGGGTATCTGGGAGTAGGGGCTGGGGTACAGTACAGGCAGTGTGTGGGGTATCTGGGAGAGTAGGGACTGGGGTACAGTACGGGCAGTGTGTGGGGTATCTGAGAGTAGGGACTGGGGTACAGAACGGGCAGTGTGTGAGGTATCTGGGAGTAGGGACTGGGGTACAGTACGGTCAGTGTGTGGGGTATCTGGGAGAGTCGGGACTGGGGTACAGTACAGGCAGTGTGTGGGGTATTTGAGAGCAGGGACTGGGGTACAGTACAGGCAGTGTGTGAGGTATCTGGGAGAGTAGGGACTGGGGTACAGTACGGGCAGTGTGTGAGGTATTTGGGAGAGTAGGGACTGGGGTACAGTACGGGCAGTGTGTGAGGTATCTGGGAGAGTAGAGACTGGGGTACAGTACAGGCAGTGTGAGAGGTATCTGGGAGAGTATGGACTGGGGTACAGTACGGGCAGTGTGTATGGTATCTGGGAGTAGGGACTGGGGTACAGTATGGGCAGTGTGTGAGGTATCTGGGAGTAGGGACTGGGGAACAGTACGGGCAGTGTGTGAGGTATCTGAGAGTAGGGACTGGGGTACAGAACGGGCAGTGTGTGGGGTATCTGGGAGAGTAGGGACTGGGTTACAGTACAGGCAGTGTGTGGGGTATCTGGGTGAGTAGGGACTGGGGTACAGTACGAGCAGTGTGTGAAGTATCTGGGAGAGTAGGGACTGGGGTACAGTGCGGGCAGTGTGTGAGGTATCTGGGAGAGTAGGGACTGGGGTACAGTGCGGGCAGTGTGTGGGGTATCTGGGAGAGTAGGGACTGGGGTACCGTACGGGCAGTGTGTGAGGTATCTGGGAGTAGGGACTGGGGTACAGTACGGGCAGTGTGTGGGGTATCTGGGAGTAGGGACTGGGGTACAGTACAGGCAATGTGTGTGGTATCTGGGAGTAGGGACTGGGGTACAATACGGGCAGTGTGTGGGGTATCTGGGAGAGTAGGGACTGGGGTACAGTACGGGCAGTGTGTGGGGTATCTGGGAGGGTAGGGACTGGGGTACAGTACGGGCAGTGTGTGGGGTATCTAGGAGTAGGGACTGGGGTACAGTACGGGCAGTGTGTGGGGTATCTGAGAGAGTAGGGACTGGGGTACAGTGCGGGCAGTGTGTGAGGTATCTAGGAGAGGAGGGTCTGGGGTACAGTACAGGCAGTGTGTGGCGTATCTGGGAGAGTAGGGACTGGGGTACAGTACGGGCAGTGTGTGGGTATCTGGGAGAGTAGGGACTGGGGTACAGTACGGGCAGTGTGTGGGGTATCTGGGAGAGTAGGGACTGGGGTACAGTACATGCAGTGTGTGGGGTATCTGGGAGAGTAGGGACTGGGGTACAGTACGGGCAGTGTGTGGGGTATCTGGGAGAGTAGGGACTGGGGTGCAGTAGGGGCAGTGTGTGGGGTATCTGGGAGAGTAGGGACTGGGATGAAGTACAGGCAGTGTGTGCAGTATCTGGGAGAGTAGGGACTGGGGTACAGTACAGGCAGTGTGTGGGGTATCTGGGAGTAGGGACTGGGGTACAGTACGGGCAGTGTGTGGGGTATCTGGGAGAATAGGGACTGGGGTACAGTACGGGCAGTGTGTGGGGTATCTGAGAGCAGGGACTGGGGTACAGAACGGGCAGTGTGTGAGGTATCTGGGAGATTACGGACTGGGGTACAGTACGGGCAGTGTGTGGGGTATCTGGGAGTAGGGGCTGGGGTACAGTACAGGCAGTGTGTGGGGTATCTGGGAGAGTAGGGACTGGGGTACAGTACGGGCAGTGTGTGGGGTATCTGAGAGTAGGGACTGGGGTACAGAACGGGCAGTGTGTGAGGTATCTGGGAGCAGGGACTGGGGTACAGTACGGGCAGTGTGTGGGGTATCTGGGAGAGTCGGGACTGGGGTACAGTACAGGCAGTGTGTGGGGTATTTGAGAGTAGGGACTGGGGTACAGAACGGGCAGTGTGTGAGGTACCTGGGAGAGTCGGGACTGGCGTACAGAACGGGCAGTGTGTGGGGTACCTGGGAGTAGGGACTGGGGTACAGTACGGGCAGTGTGTGTGGTATCTGGGAGTAGGGACTGGGGTACAGTACGGGCTGTGTGTGGGGTATCTGGGAGTAGGGACTGGGGTACAGTACGGGCAGTGTGTGGGGTATCTGGGAGAGTAGGGACTGGGGTACAGTACGGGCAGTGTTTGGGGTATCTGGGAGAGTAGGGACTGGGGTACAGTGCGGGCAGTGTGTGGGGTATCTGGGAGAGTAGGGACTGGGGTACAGTACGGGCAGTGTGTGTGGTATCTGGGAGAGTAGGGACTGGGGTACAGTACGGGCAGTGTGTGGGGTATCTGGGAGTGGGGACTGGGGTACAGAACAGGCAGTGTGTGGGGTATCTGGGAGAGAAGGGACTAAGGTACAGTACGGGCAGTGTGTGAGGTATCTGGGAGTAGGGACTGGGGTACAGTACAGGCAGTGTGTGGGGTATCTGGTGAGTAGGGACTGGGGTAAAGTACGGGCAGTGTGTGGGGTATCTGAGAGAGTAGGGACTGGTGTACAGTACGGGCAGTGTGTGGGTATCTGGGAGAGTAGGGACTGGGATACAGTACGGGCAGTGTGTGGGGTATCTGGGAGTCGGGACTGGGGTACTGTACGGGCAGTGTGTGGGGTATCTGAGAGAGTAGGGACTGGGGTACAGTGGGGGCAGTGTGTGGGGTATCTGGGAGAGTAGGGACTGGGGTACAGTACAGGCAGTGTGGCGGTATCTGGCAGAGTAGGGACTGGGGAACAGTACAGACAGTGTGTGGGGTATCTGGGAGTAGGGACTGGGGTACAGTACGGGCAGTGCATGGGGTATCTGGGAGAGTAGGGACTGGGGTACAATACGGGCAGTGTGTGGGGTATCTGGGAGAGTAGGGACTGGGGAACAGTACAGGCAGTGTGTGGGGTATCTGGGAGAGTAGGGACTGGGGTACAGTACGGGCAGTGTGTGGGGTATCTGAGAGTAGGGACTGGGGTACCGTACGGGCAGTGTGTGGGGTATCTGGGAGGGTAGGGACTGGGGTACAGTACGGGCAGTGTGTGGGGTATCTGGGAGGGTAGGGACTGGGGTACAGTACGGGCAGTGTGTGGGGTATCTGGGAGTAGGGACTGGGGTACAGTACGGGCAGTGTGTGGGGTATCTGAGAGAGTAGGGACTGGGGTACAGTGCGGGCAGTGTGTGAGGTATCTAGGAGAGGAGGGTCTGGGGTACAGTACAGGCAGTGTGTGGGGTATCTGGGAGAGTAGGGACTGGGGTACAGTACGGGCAGTGTGTGGGTATCTGGGAGAGTAGGGACTGGGGTACAGTACGGGCAGTGTGTGGGGTATCTGGGAGAGTAGGGACTGGGGTACAGTACATGCAGTGTGTGGGGTATCTGGGAGAGTAGGGACTGGGGTACAGTACGGGCAGTGTGTGGGGTATCTGGGAGAGTAGGGACTGGGGTGCAGTAGGGGCAGTGTGTGGGGTATCTGGGAGAGTAGGGACTGGGATGAAGTACAGGCAGTGTGTGCGGTATCTGGGAGAGTAGGGACTGGGGTACAGTACAGGCAGTGTGTGGGGTATCTGGGAGTAGGGACTGGGGTACAGTACGGGCAGAGTGTGGGGTATCTGGGAGAATAGGGACTGGGGTACAGTACGGGCAGTGTGTGGGGTATCTGAGAGTAGGGACTGGGGTACAGAACGGGCAGTGTGTGAGGTATCTGGGAGATTACGGACTGGGGTACAGTACGGGCAGTGTGTGGGGTATCTGGGAGAAGGGGCTGGGGTACAGTACAGGCAGTGTGTGGGGTATCTGGGTGAGTAGGGACTGGGGTACAGTGGGGGCAGTGTGTGGGGTATCTGGGAGAGTAGGGACTGGGGTACAGTACAGGCAGTGTGGCGGTATCTGGCAGAGTAGGGACTGGGGAACAGTACAGACAGTGTGTGGGGTATCTGGGAGTAGGGACTGGGGTACAGTACGGGCAGTGTGTGGGGTATCTGGGAGAGTAGGGACTGGGGTACAGTACGGGCAGTGTGTGGGGTATCTGGGAGAGTAGGGACTGGGGAACAGTACAGGCAGTGTGTGGGGTATCTGGGAGAGTAGGGACTGGGGTACAGTACGGGCAGTGTGTGGGGTATCTGAGAGTAGGGACTGGGGTACCGTACGGGCAGTGTGTGGGGTATCTGGGAGGGTAGGGACTGGGGTACAGTACGGGCAGTGTGTGGGGTATCTGGGAGGGTAGGGACTGGGGTACAGTACGGGCAGTGTGTGGGGTATCTGGGAGTAGGGACTGGGGTACAGTACGGGCAGTGTGTGGGGTATCTGAGAGAGTAGGGACTGGGGTACAGTGCGGGCAGTGTGTGAGGTATCTAGGAGAGGAGGGTCTGGGGTACAGTACAGGCAGTGTGTGGGGTATCTGGGAGAGTAGGGACTGGGGTACAGTACGGGCAGTGTGTGGGTATCTGGGAGAGTAGGGACTGGGGTACAGTACGGGCAGTGTGTGGGGTATCTGTGAGAGTAGGGACTGGGGTACAGTACATGCAGTGTGTGGGGTATCTGGGAGAGTAGGGACTGGGGTACAGTACGGGCAGTGTGTGGGGTATCTGGGAGAGTAGGGACTGGGGTGCAGTAGGGGCAGTGTGTGGGGTATCTGGGAGAGTAGGGACTGGGATGAAGTACAGGCAGTGTGTGCGGTATCTGGGAGAGTAGGGACTGGGGTACAGTACAGGCAGTGTGTGGGGTATCTGGGAGTAGGGACTGGGGTACAGTACGGGCAGAGTGTGGGGTATCTGGGAGAATAGGGACTGGGGTACAGTACGGGCAGTGTGTGGGGTATCTGAGAGTAGGGACTGGGGTACAGAACGGGCAGTGTGTGAGGGATCTCGGAGATTACGGACTGGGGTACAGTACGGGCAGTGTGTGGGGTATCTGGGAGTAGGGGCTGGGGTACAGTACAGGCAGTGTGTGGGGTATCTGGGAGAGTAGGGACTGGGGTACAGTACGGGCAGTGTGTGGGGTATCTGAGAGTAGGGACTGGGGTACAGAACGGGCAGTGTGTGAGGTATCTGGGAGTAGGGACTGGGGTACAGTACGGGCAGTGTGTGGGGTATTTGGGAGAGTCGGGACTGGGGTACAGTACAGGCAGTGTGTGGGGTATTTGAGAGTAGGGACTGGGGTACAGAACGGGCAGTGTGTGAGGTACCTGGGAGAGTCGGGACTGGGGTACAGAACGGGCAGTGTGTGGGGTACCTGGGAGTAGGGACTGGGGTACAGTACGGGCAGTGTGTGTGGTATCTGGGAGTAGGGACTGGGGTACAGTACGGGCTGTGTGTGGGGTATCTGGGAGTAGGGACTGGGGTACAGTACGGGCAGTGTGTGGGGTATCTGGGAGAGTAGGGACTGGGGTACAGTACGGGCAGTGTTTGGGGTATCTGGGAGAGTAGGGACTGGGGTACAGTACGGGCAGTGTGTGGGGTATCTGGGAGAGTAGGGACTGGGGTACAGTACGGGCAGTGTGTGTGGTATCTGGGAGAGTAGGGCCTGGGGTACAGTACGGGCAGTGTGTGGGGTATCTGGGAGTAGGGACTGGGGTACAGAACAGGCAGTGTGTGGGGTATCTGGGAGAGAAGGGACTGGGGTACAGTACGGGCGGTGTGTGGGGTATCTGGGAGTAGGGACTGGGGTACAGTACAGGCAGTGTGTGGGGTATCTGGAGAGCAGGGACTGGGGTAAAGTACGGGCAGTGTGTGGGGTATCTGAGAGAGTAGGGACTGGTGTACAGTACGGGCAGTGTGTGGGTATCTGGGAGAGTAGGGACTGGGGTACAGTACGGGCAGTGTGTGGGGTATCTGGGAGTCGGGACTGGGGTACTGTACGGGCAGTGTGTGGGGTATCTGAGAGAGTAGGGACTGGGGTACAGTGGGGGCAGTGTGTGGGGTATCTGGGAGAGTAGGGACTGGGGTACAGTACAGGCAGTGTGGCGGTATCTGGCAGAGTAGGGACTGGGGAACAGTACAGACAGTGTGTGGGGTATCTGGGAGTAGGGACTGGGGTACAGTACGGGCAGTGTGTGGGGTATCTGGGAGAGTAGGGACTGGGGTACAGTACGGGCAGTGTGTGGGGTATCTGGGAGAGTAGGGACTGGGGAACAGTACAGGCAGTGTGTGGGGTATCTGAGAGAGTAGGGACTGGGGTACAGTACGGGCAGTGTGTGGGGTATCTGAGAGTAGGGACTGGGGTACCGTACGGGCAGTGTGTGGGGTATCTGAGAGTAGGGACTGGGGTACAGTACGGGCAGTGTGTGGGGTATCTGAGAGTAGGGACTGGGGTACAGTACAGGCAGTGTGTGGGGTAACTGGGAGAGGAGGGACTGGGGTACAGTACAGGCAGTGAGTGGGGTATCTGGGAGAGTAGGGACTGGGGGACAGTAGAGGGCAGTGTGTGGGTATCTGGGAGAGTAGGGACTGGGGTACAGTACGGGCTGTGTGTGGGGTATCTGGGAGAGTAGGGACTGGGGTACAGAACAGGCAGTGTGTGCGGTATCTGGGAGAGTAGGGACTGGGGTACAGTACGGGCAGTGTGCGGGGTATCTGAGAGTAGGGACTGGGGTACAGAACGGGCAGTGTGTGAGGGATCTGGGAGAGTAGGGACTGGGGTACAGTACGGGCAGTGTGTGGGGTATCTGGGAGAGTAGGGACTGGGGTACAGTACAGGCAGTGTGTGAGGTATCTGGGAGAGTAGGGACTGGGGTACAGAACGGGCAGTGTGTGAGGTATCTGGGAGAGTAGGGACTGGGGTACAGTACGGGCAGTGTGTGAGGTATCTGGGAGAGTAGGGACTGGGGTACAGTACGGGCAGTGTGTGGGGTATCTGGGAGAGTAGGGACTGGGGTACAGTACAGGCAGTGTGTGAGGTATCTGGGAGAGTAGGGACTGGGGTACAGTACGGGCAGTGTGTGAGGTATCTGGGAGAGTAGGGACTGGGGTACAGTACAGGCAGTGTGTGAGGTATCTGGGAGAGTAGGGACTGGGGTACAGTACGGGCAGTGTGTGGGGTATCTGGGAGAGTAGGGACTGGGGTACAGTGCGGGAAGTGTGTGGGGTATCTGGGAGCAGGGACTGGGGTACCGGATGGGCAGTGTGTGAGGTATCTGGGAGAGTAGGGACTGGGGTACAGTACGGGCAGTGTGTGGGGTATCTGGGAGAGTATGGACTGGGGTACAGTACGGGCAATGTGTGAGGTATTTGGGAGAGTAGGGACTGGGGTACAGTACGGGCAGTGTGTGAGGTATCTGGGAGAGTAGAGACTGGGGTACAGTACAGGCAGTGTGACAGGTTTCTGGGAGAGTATGGACTGGGGTACAGTACGGGCAGTGTGTATGGTATCTGGGAGTAGGGAATGGGGTACAGTATGGGCAGTGTGTGAGGTATCTGGGAGTAGGGACTGGGGTACAGTACGGGCAGTGTGTGAGGTATCTGGGAGTAGGGACTGGGGTACAGTACAGGCAGTGTGTGGGGCATCTGGGAGAGTAGGGACTGGGTTACAGTACAGGCAGTGTGTGGGGTATCTGGGAGAGTAGGGACTGGGGTACAGTACGGGCAGTGTGTGAGGTATCTGGGAGGGTCGGGACTGGGGTACAGTACGAGCAGTGTGTGAAGTATCTGGGAGAGTAGGGACTGGGGTACAGTGCGGGCAGTGTGTGAGGTATCTGGGAGAGTAGGGACTGGGGTACAGTGCGGGCAGTGTTTGGGGTATCTGGGAGAGTAGGGACTGGGGCACCGTACGGGCAGTGTGTGAGGTATCTGGGAGTAGGGACTGGGGTACAGTACGGGCAGTGTGTGGGGTATCTGGGAGAGTAGGGACTGGGGTACAGTACGGGCAGTGTGTGAGGTATCTGGGAGAGTAGAGACTGGGGTACAGTACAGGCAGTGTGAGAGGTATCTGGGAGAGTATGGACTGGGGTACAGTACGGGCAGTGTGTATGGTATCTGGGAGTAGGGACTGGGGTACAGTATGGGCAGTGTGTGAGGTATCTGGGAGTAGGGACTGGGGAACAGTACGGGCAGTGTGTGAGGTATCTGGGAGTAGGGACTGGGGTACAGTACGGGCAGAGTGTGGGGTATCTGGGAGAATAGGGACTGGGGTACAGTACGGGCAGTGTGTGGGGTATCTGAGAGTAGGGACTGGGGTACAGAACGGGCAGTGTGTGAGGGATCTCGGAGATTACGGACTGGGGTACAGTACGGGCAGTGTGTGGGGTATCTGGGAGTAGGGGCTGGGGTACAGTACAGGCAGTGTGTGGGGTATCTGGGAGAGTAGGGACTGGGGTACAGTACGGGCAGTGTGTGGGGTATCTGAGAGTAGGGACTGGGGTACAGAACGGGCAGTGTGTGAGGTATCTGGGAGTAGGGACTGGGGTACAGTACGGGCAGTGTGTGGGGTATTTGGGAGAGTCGGGACTGGGGTACAGTACAGGCAGTGTGTGGGGTATTTGAGAGTAGGGACTGGGGTACAGAACGGGCAGTGTGTGAGGTACCTGGGAGAGTCGGACTGGGGTACAGAACGGGCAGTGTGTGGGGTACCTGGGAGTAGGGACTGGGGTACAGTACGGGCAGTGTGTGTGGTATCTGGGAGTAGGGACTGGGGTACAGTACGGGCTGTGTGTGGGGTATCTGGGAGTAGGGACTGGGGTACAGTACGGGCAGTGTGTGGGGTATCTGGGAGAGTAGGGACTGGGGTACAGTACGGGCAGTGTTTGGGGTATCTGGGAGAGTAGGGACTGGGGTACAGTACGGGCAGTGTGTGGGGTATCTGGGAGAGTAGGGACTGGGGTACAGTACGGGCAGTGTGTGTGGTATCTGGGAGAGTAGGGCCTGGGGTACAGTACGGGCAGTGTGTGGGGTATCTGGGAGTAGGGACTGGGGTACAGAACAGGCAGTGTGTGGGGTATCTGGGAGAGAAGGGACTGGGGTACAGTACGGGCGGTGTGTGGGGTATCTGGGAGTAGGGACTGGGGTACAGTACAGGCAGTGTGTGGGGTATCTGGAGAGCAGGGACTGGGGTAAAGTACGGGCAGTGTGTGGGGTATCTGGGAGAGTAGGGACTGGGGTACAGTACGGGCAGTGTGTGGGGTATCTGGGAGAGTAGGGACTGGGGTACAGTGCGGGAAGTGTGTGGGGTATCTGGGAGCAGGGACTGGGGTACCGGATGGGCAGTGTGTGAGGTATCTGGGAGAGTAGGGACTGGGGTACAGTACGGGCAGTGTGTGGGGTATCTGGGAGAGTAGGGACTGGGGTACAGTACGGGCAATGTGTGAGGTATTTGGGAGAGTAGGGACTGGGGTACAGTACGGGCAGTGTGTGAGGTATCTGGGAGAGTAGAGACTGGGGTACAGTACAGGCAGTGTGACAGGTTTCTGGGAGAGTATGGACTGGGGTACAGTACGGGCAGTGTGTATGGTATCTGGGAGAGTAGGGACTGGGGTACAGTACGGGCAATGTGTGAGGTATTTGGGAGAGTAGGGACTGGGGTACAGTACGGGCAGTGTGTGAGGTATTTGGGAGAGTAGGGACTGGGGTACAGTACGGGCAGTGTGTGAGGTATCTGGGAGTAGGGACTGGGGTACAGTACGGGCAGTGTGTGAGGTATCTGGGAGTAGGGACTGGGGTACAGTACAGGCAGTGTGTGGGGCATCTGGGAGAGTAGGGACTGGGTTACAGTACAGGCAGTGTGTGGGGTATCTGGGAGAGTAGGGACTGGGGTACAGTACGGGCAGTGTGTGAGGTATCTGGGAGGGTCGGGACTGGGGTACAGTACGAGCAGTGTGTGAAGTATCTGGGAGAGTAGGGACTGGGGTACAGTGCGGGCAGTGTGTGAGGTATCTGGGAGAGTAGGGACTGGGGTACAGTGCGGGCAGTGTTTGGGGTATCTGGGAGAGTAGGGACTGGGGCACCGTACGGGCAGTGTGTGAGGTATCTGGGAGTAGGGACTGGGGTACAGTACGGGCAGTGTGTGGGGTATCTGGGAGAGTAGGGACTGGGGTACAGTACGGGCAGTGTGTGAGGTATCTGGGAGAGTAGAGACTGGGGTACAGTACAGGCAGTGTGAGAGGTATCTGGGAGAGTATGGACTGGGGTACAGTACGGGCAGTGTGTATGGTATCTGGGAGTAGGGACTGGGGTACAGTATGGGCAGTGTGTGAGGTATCTGGGAGTAGGGACTGGGGAACAGTACGGGCAGTGTGTGAGGTATCTGGGAGTAGGGACTGGGGTACAGTACGGGCAGAGTGTGGGGTATCTGGGAGAATAGGGACTGGGGTACAGTACGGGCAGTGTGTGGGGTATCTGAGAGTAGGGACTGGGGTACAGAACGGGCAGTGTGTGAGGGATCTCGGAGATTACGGACTGGGGTACAGTACGGGCAGTGTGTGGGGTATCTGGGAGTAGGGGCTGGGGTACAGTACAGGCAGTGTGTGGGGTATCTGGGAGAGTAGGGACTGGGGTACAGTACGGGCAGTGTGTGGGGTATCTGAGAGTAGGGACTGGGGTACAGAACGGGCAGTGTGTGAGGTATCTGGGAGTAGGGACTGGGGTACAGTACGGGCAGTGTGTGGGGTATTTGGGAGAGTCGGGACTGGGGTACAGTACAGGCAGTGTGTGGGGTATTTGAGAGTAGGGACTGGGGTACAGAACGGGCAGTGTGTGAGGTACCTGGGAGAGTCGGGACTGGGGTACAGAACGGGCAGTGTGTGGGGTACCTGGGAGTAGGGACTGGGGTACAGTACGGGCAGTGTGTGTGGTATCTGGGAGTAGGGACTGGGGTACAGTACGGGCTGTGTGTGGGGTATCTGGGAGTAGGGACTGGGGTACAGTACGGGCAGTGTGTGGGGTATCTGGGAGAGTAGGGACTGGGGTACAGTACGGGCAGTGTTTGGGGTATCTGGGAGAGTAGGGACTGGGGTACAGTACGGGCAGTGTGTGGGGTATCTGGGAGAGTAGGGACTGGGGTACAGTACGGGCAGTGTGTGTGGTATCTGGGAGAGTAGGGCCTGGGGTACAGTACGGGCAGTGTGTGGGGTATCTGGGAGTAGGGACTGGGGTACAGAACAGGCAGTGTGTGGGGTATCTGGGAGAGAAGGGACTGGGGTACAGTACGGGCGGTGTGTGGGGTATCTGGGAGTAGGGACTGGGGTACAGTACAGGCAGTGTGTGGGGTATCTGGAGAGCAGGGACTGGGGTAAAGTACGGGCAGTGTGTGGGGTATCTGAGAGAGTAGGGACTGGTGTACAGTACGGGCAGTGTGTGGGTATCTGGGAGAGTAGGGACTGGGGTACAGTACGGGCAGTGTGTGGGGTATCTGGGAGTCGGGACTGGGGTACTGTACGGGCAGTGTGTGGGGTATCTGAGAGAGTAGGGACTGGGGTACAGTGGGGGCAGTGTGTGGGGTATCTGGGAGAGTAGGGACTGGGGTACAGTACAGGCAGTGTGGCGGTATCTGGCAGAGTAGGGACTGGGGAACAGTACAGACAGTGTGTGGGGTATCTGGGAGTAGGGACTGGGGTACAGTACGGGCAGTGTGTGGGGTATCTGGGAGAGTAGGGACTGGGGTACAGTACGGGCAGTGTGTGGGGTATCTGGGAGAGTAGGGACTGGGGAACAGTACAGGCAGTGTGTGGGGTATCTGAGAGAGTAGGGACTGGGGTACAGTACGGGCAGTGTGTGGGGTATCTGAGAGTAGGGACTGGGGTACCGTACGGGCAGTGTGTGGGGTATCTGAGAGTAGGGACTGGGGTACAGTACGGGCAGTGTGTGGGGTATCTGAGAGTAGGGACTGGGGTACAGTACAGGCAGTGTGTGGGGTAACTGGGAGAGGAGGGACTGGGGTACAGTACAGGCAGTGAGTGGGGTATCTGGGAGAGTAGGGACTGGGGGACAGTAGAGGGCAGTGTGTGGGTATCTGGGAGAGTAGGGACTGGGGTACAGTACGGGCTGTGTGTGGGGTATCTGGGAGAGTAGGGACTGGGGTACAGAACAGGCAGTGTGTGCGGTATCTGGGAGAGTAGGGACTGGGGTACAGTACGGGCAGTGTGCGGGGTATCTGAGAGTAGGGACTGGGGTACAGAACGGGCAGTGTGTGAGGGATCTGGGAGAGTAGGGACTGGGGTACAGTACGGGCAGTGTGTGGGGTATCTGGGAGAGTAGGGACTGGGGTACAGTACAGGCAGTGTGTGAGGTATCTGGGAGAGTAGGGACTGGGGTACAGAACGGGCAGTGTGTGAGGTATCTGGGAGAGTAGGGACTGGGGTACAGTACGGGCAGTGTGTGAGGTATCTGGGAGAGTAGGGACTGGGGTACAGTACGGGCAGTGTGTGGGGTATCTGGGAGAGTAGGGACTGGGGTACAGTACAGGCAGTGTGTGAGGTATCTGGGAGAGTAGGGACTGGGGTACAGTACGGGCAGTGTGTGAGGTATCTGGGAGAGTAGGGACTGGGGTACAGTACAGGCAGTGTGTGAGGTATCTGGGAGAGTAGGGACTGGGGTACAGTACGGGCAGTGTGTGGGGTATCTGGGAGAGTAGGGACTGGGGTACAGTGCGGGAAGTGTGTGGGGTATCTGGGAGCAGGGACTGGGGTACCGGATGGGCAGTGTGTGAGGTATCTGGGAGAGTAGGGACTGGGGTACAGTACGGGCAGTGTGTGGGGTATCTGGGAGAGTAGGGACTGGGGTACAGTACGGGCAATGTGTGAGGTATTTGGGAGAGTAGGGACTGGGGTACAGTACGGGCAGTGTGTGAGGTATCTGGGAGAGTAGAGACTGGGGTACAGTACAGGCAGTGTGACAGGTTTCTGGGAGAGTATGGACTGGGGTACAGTACGGGCAGTGTGTATGGTATCTGGGAGTAGGGAATGGGGTACAGTATGGGCAGTGTGTGAGGTATCTGGGAGTAGGGACTGGGGTACAGTACGGGCAGTGTGTGAGGTATCTGGGAGTAGGGACTGGGGTACAGTACAGGCAGTGTGTGGGGCATCTGGGAGAGTAGGGACTGGGTTACAGTACAGGCAGTGTGTGGGGTATCTGGGAGAGTAGGGACTGGGGTACAGTACGGGCAGTGTGTGAGGTATCTGGGAGGGTCGGGACTGGGGTACAGTACGAGCAGTGTGTGAAGTATCTGGGAGAGTAGGGACTGGGGTACAGTGCGGGCAGTGTGTGAGGTATCTGGGAGAGTAGGGACTGGGGTACAGTGCGGGCAGTGTTTGGGGTATCTGGGAGAGTAGGGACTGGGGCACCGTACGGGCAGTGTGTGAGGTATCTGGGAGTAGGGACTGGGGTACAGTACGGGCAGTGTGTGGGGTATCTGGGAGAGTAGGGACTGGGGTACAGTACGGGCAGTGTGTGAGGTATCTGGGAGAGTAGAGACTGGGGTACAGTACAGGCAGTGTGAGAGGTATCTGGGAGAGTATGGACTGGGGTACAGTACGGGCAGTGTGTATGGTATCTGGGAGTAGGGACTGGGGTACAGTATGGGCAGTGTGTGAGGTATCTGGGAGTAGGGACTGGGGAACAGTACGGGCAGTGTGTGAGGTATCTGGGAGTAGGGACTGGGGTACAGTACGGGCAGAGTGTGGGGTATCTGGGAGAATAGGGACTGGGGTACAGTACGGGCAGTGTGTGGGGTATCTGAGAGTAGGGACTGGGGTACAGAACGGGCAGTGTGTGAGGGATCTCGGAGATTACGGACTGGGGTACAGTACGGGCAGTGTGTGGGGTATCTGGGAGTAGGGGCTGGGGTACAGTACAGGCAGTGTGTGGGGTATCTGGGAGAGAAGGGACTGGGGTACAGTACGGGCAGTGTGTGGGGTATCTGAGAGTAGGGACTGGGGTACAGAACGGGCAGTGTGTGAGGTATCTGGGAGTAGGGACTGGGGTACAGTACGGGCAGTGTGTGGGGTATTTGGGAGAGTCGGGACTGGGGTACAGTACAGGCAGTGTGTGGGGTATTTGAGAGTAGGGACTGGGGTACAGAACGGGCAGTGTGTGAGGTACCTGGGAGAGTCGGGACTGGGGTACAGAACGGGCAGTGTGTGGGGTACCTGGGAGTAGGGACTGGGGTACAGTACGGGCAGTGTGTGTGGTATCTGGGAGTAGGGACTGGGGTACAGTACGGGCTGTGTGTGGGGTATCTGGGAGTAGGGACTGGGGTACAGTACGGGCAGTGTGTGGGGTATCTGGGAGAGTAGGGACTGGGGTACAGTACGGGCAGTGTTTGGGGTATCTGGGAGAGTAGGGACTGGGGTACAGTACGGGCAGTGTGTGGGGTATCTGGGAGAGTAGGGACTGGGGTACAGTACGGGCAGTGTGTGTGGTATCTGGGAGAGTAGGGCCTGGGGTACAGTACGGGCAGTGTGTGGGGTATCTGGGAGTAGGGACTGGGGTACAGAACAGGCAGTGTGTGGGGTATCTGGGAGAGAAGGGACTGGGGTACAGTACGGGCGGTGTGTGGGGTATCTGGGAGTAGGGACTGGGGTACAGTACAGGCAGTGTGTGGGGTATCTGGAGAGCAGGGACTGGGGTAAAGTACGGGCAGTGTGTGGGGTATCTGAGAGAGTAGGGACTGGTGTACAGTACGGGCAGTGTGTGGGTATCTGGGAGAGTAGGGACTGGGGTACAGTACGGGCAGTGTGTGGGGTATCTGGGAGTCGGGACTGGGGTACTGTACGGGCAGTGTGTGGGGTATCTGAGAGAGTAGGGACTGGGGTACAGTGGGGGCAGTGTGTGGGGTATCTGGGAGAGTAGGGACTGGGGTACAGTACAGGCAGTGTGGCGGTATCTGGCAGAGTAGGGACTGGGGAACAGTACAGACAGTGTGTGGGGTATCTGGGAGTAGGGACTGGGGTACAGTACGGGCAGTGTGTGGGGTATCTGGGAGAGTAGGGACTGGGGTACAGTACGGGCAGTGTGTGGGGTATCTGGGAGAGTAGGGACTGGGGAACAGTACAGGCAGTGTGTGGGGTATCTGAGAGAGTAGGGACTGGGGTACAGTACGGGCAGTGTGTGGGGTATCTGAGAGTAGGGACTGGGGTACCGTAAGGACAGTGTGTGGGGTATCTGAGAGTCGGGACTGGGGTACAGTACGGGCAGTGTGTGGGGTATCTGAGAGTAGGGACTGGGGTACAGTACAGGCAGTGTGTGGGGTAACTGGGAGAGGAGGGACTGGGGTACAGTACAGGCAGTGAGTGGGGTATCTGGGAGAGTAGGGACTGGGGGACAGTAGAGGGCAGTGTGTGGGTATCTGGGAGAGTAGGGACTGGGGTACAGTACGGGCTGTGTGTGGGGTATCTGGGAGAGTAGGGACTGGGGTACAGAACAGGCAGTGTGTGCGGTATCTGGGAGAGTAGGGACTGGGGTACAGTACGGGCAGTGTGCGGGGTATCTGAGAGTAGGGACTGGGGTACAGAACGGGCAGTGTGTGAGGGATCTGGGAGAGTAGGGACTGGGGTACAGTACGGGCAGTGTGTGGGGTATCTGGGAGAGTAGGGACTGGGGTACAGTACAGGCAGTGTGTGAGGTATCTGGGAGAGTAGGGACTGGGGTACAGAACGGGCAGTGTGTGAGGTATCTGGGAGAGTAGGGACTGGGGTACAGTACGGGCAGTGTGTGAGGTATCTGGGAGAGTAGGGACTGGGGTACAGTACGGGCAGTGTGTGGGGTATCTGGGAGAGTAGGGACTGGGGTACAGTACAGGCAGTGTGTGAGGTATCTGGGAGAGTAGGGACTGGGGTACAGTACGGGCAGTGTGTGAGGTATCTGGGAGAGTAGGGACTGGGGTACAGTACAGGCAGTGTGTGAGGTATCTGGGAGAGTAGGGACTGGGGTACAGTACGGGCAGTGTGTGGGGTATCTGGGAGAGTAGGGACTGGGGTACAGTGCGGGAAGTGTGTGGGGTATCTGGGAGCAGGGACTGGGGTACCGGATGGGCAGTGTGTGAGGTATCTGGGAGAGTAGGGACTGGGGTACAGTACGGGCAGTGTGTGGGGTATCTGGGAGAGTAGGGACTGGGGTACAGTACGGGCAATGTGTGAGGTATTTGGGAGAGTAGGGACTGGGGTACAGTACGGGCAGTGTGTGAGGTATCTGGGAGAGTAGAGACTGGGGTACAGTACAGGCAGTGTGAGAGGTTTCTGGGAGAGTATGGACTGGGGTACAGTACGGGCAGTGTGTATGGTATCTGGGAGTAGGGAATGGGGTACAGTATGGGCAGTGTGTGAGGTATCTGGGAGTAGGGACTGGGGTACAGTACGGGCAGTGTGTGAGGTATCTGGGAGTAGGGACTGGGGTACAGTACAGGCAGTGTGTGGGGCATCTGGGAGAGTAGGGACTGGGTTACAGTACAGGCAGTGTGTGGGGTATCTGGGAGAGTAGGGACTGGGGTACAGTACGGGCAGTGTGTGAGGTATCTGGGAGGGTCGGGACTGGGGTACAGTACGAGCAGTGTGTGAAGTATCTGGGAGAGTAGGGACTGGGGTACAGTGCGGGCAGTGTGTGAGGTATCTGGGAGAGTAGGGACTGGGGTACAGTGCGGGCAGTGTGTGGGGTATCTGGGAGAGTAGGGACTGGGGTACCGTACGGGCAGTGTGTGAGGTATCTGGGAGTAGGGACTGGGGTACAGTACGGGCAGTGTGTGGGGTATCTGGGAGAGTAGGGACTGGGGTACAGTACGGGCAGTGTGTGAGGTATCTGGGAGAGTAGAGACTGGGGTACAGTACACGCAGTGTGAGAGGTATCTGGGAGAGTATGGACTGGGGTACAGTACGGGCAGTGTGTATGGTATCTGGGAGTAGGGACTGGGGTACAGTATGGGCAGTGTGTGAGGTATCTGGGAGTAGGGACTGGGGAACAGTACGGGCAGTGTGTGAGGTATCTGGGAGTAGGGACTGGGGTACAGTACTGGCAGTGTGTGGGGTATCTGGGAGAGTAGGGACTGGGTTACAGTACAGGCAGTGTGTGGGGTATCTGGGAGAGTAGGGACTGGGGTACAGTACGGGCAGTGTGTGAGGTATCTGGGAGGGTAGGGACTGGGGTACAGTACGAGCAGTGTGTGAAGTATCTGGGAGAGTAGGGACTGGGGTACAGTGCGGGCCGTGTGTGAGGTATCTGGGAGAGTAGGGACTGGGGTACAGTGCGGGCAGTGTGTGGGGTATCTGGGAGAGTAGGGACTGGGGTACCGTACGGGCAGTGTGTGAGGTATCTGGGAGTAGGGACTGGGGTACAGTACGGGCAGTGTGTGGGGTATCTGGGAGAGTAGGGACTGGGGTACCGTACAGGCAGTGTGTGAGGTATCTGGGAGAGTAGGGACTGGGGTACAGTACGGGCAGTCTGTGAGGTATCTGGGAGAGTAGGGACTGGGGTACAGTACAGGCAGTGTGTGAGGTATCTGGGAGAGTAGGGACTGGGGTACAGTACGGGAAGTGTGTGGGGTATCTGGGAGTAGGGACTGGGGTACAGTACAGGCAATCTGTGTGGTATCTGGGAGTAGGGACTGGGGTACAATACGGGCAGTGTGTGGGGTATCTGGGAGAGTAGGGACTGGGGTACAGTACGGGCAGTGTGTGGGGTATCTGGGAGAGTAGGGACTGGGGTACAGTACGGGCAGTGTGTGGGGTATCTGGGAGTAGGGACTGGGGTACAGTACGGGCAGTGTGTGGGGTATCTGAGAGAGTAGGGACTGGGGTACAGTGCGGGCAGTGTGTGAGGAATCTAGGAGAGGAGGGTCTGGGGTACAGTACAGGCAGTGTGTGGGGTATCTGGGAGAGTAGGGACTGGGGTACAGTACGGGCAGTGTGTGGGTATCTGGGAGAGTAGGGAATGGGGTACAGTACGGTCAGTGTGTGGGGTATCTGGGAGAGTAGGGACTGGGGTACAGTACATGCAGTGTGTGGGGTATCTGGGAGAGTAGGGACTGGGGTACAGTACGGGCAGTGTGTGGGGTATCTGGGAGAGTAGAGACTGGGGTGCAGTAGTGGCAGTGTGTGGGGTATCTGGGAGAGTAGGGACTGGGATGAAGTACAGGCAGTGTGTGGGGTATCTGGGAGTAGGGGCTGGGGTACAGTACAGGCAGTGTGTGGGGTATCTGGGAGAGTAGGGACTGGGGTACAGTACGGGCAGTGTGTGGGGTATCTGAGAGTAGGGACTGGGGTACAGAACGGGCAGTGTGTGAGGTATCTGGGAGTAGGGACTGGGGTACAGTACGGGCAGTGTGTGGGGTATCTGGGAGAGTCGGGACTGGGGTACAGTACAGGCAGTGTGTGGGGTATTTGAGAGTAGGGACTGGGGTACAGAACGGGCAGTGTGTGAGGTACCTGGGAGAGTCGGGACTGGGGTACAGAACGGTCAGTGTGTGGGGTACCTGGGAGTAGGGACTGGGGTACAGTACGGGCAGTGTGTGTGGTATCTGGGAGTAGGGACTGGGGTACAGTACGGGCTGAGTGTGGGGTATCTGGGAGTAGGGACTGGGGTACAGTACGGGCGGTGTGTGGGGTATCTGGGAGAGTAGGGACTGGGGTACAGTACGGGCAGTGTTTGGGGTATCTGGGAGAGTAGGGACTGGGGTACAGTACGGGCAGTGTGTGGGGTATCTGGGAGAGTAGGGACTGGGGTACAGTACGGGCAGTGTTTGGGGTATCTGGGAGAGTAGGGACTGGGGTACAGTACAGACAGTGTGTGGGGTATCTGGGAGTAGGGACTGGGGTACAGTACGGGCAGTGTGTGGGGTATCTGTGAGAATAGGGACTGGGGTACAGTACGGGCAGTGTGTGGGGTATCTGAGAGTAGGGACTGGGGTACAGAACGGGCAGTGTGTGAGGTATCTGGGAGATTAGGGACTGGGGTACAGTACGGGCAGTGTGTGGGGTATCTGGGAGTAGGGGCTGGGGTACAGTACAGGCAGTGTGTGGGGTATCTGGGAGAGTAGGGACTGGGGTACAGTACGGGCAGTGTGTGGGGTATCTGAGAGTAGGGACTGGGGTACAGAACGGGCAGTGTGTGAGGTATCTGGGAGTAGGGACTGGGGTACAGTACGGGCAGTGTGTGGGGTATCTGGGAGAGTCGGGACTGGGGTACAGTACAGGCAGTGTGTGGGGTATTTGAGAGTAGGGACTGGGGTACAGAACGGGCAGTGTGTGAGGTACCTGGGAGAGTCGGGACTGGGGTACAGAACGGTCAGTGTGTGGGGTACCTGGGAGTAGGGACTGGGGTACAGTACGGGCAGTGTGTGTGGTATCTGGGAGTAGGGACTGGGGTACAGTACGGGCTGAGTGTGGGGTATCTGGGAGTAGGGACTGGGGTACAGTACGGGCGGTGTGTGGGGTATCTGGGAGAGTAGGGACTGGGGTACAGTACGGGCAGTGTTTGGGGTATCTGGGAGAGTAGGGACTGGGGTACAGTACGGGCAGTGTGTGGGGTATCTGGGAGAGTAGGGACTGGGGCACAGTACGGGCAGTGTGTCTGGTATCTGGGAGAGTAGGGACTGGGGTACAGTACGGGCAGTGTGTGGGGTATCTGGGAGTAGGGACTGGGGTACAGAACAGGCAGTGTGTGGGGTATTTGGGAGAGAAGGGACTGGGGTACAGTACGGGCAGTGTGTGGGGTATCTGGGAGTAGGGACTGGGGTACAGTACAGGCACTGTGTGGGGTATCTGGTGAGTAGGGACTGGGGTACAGTACGGGCAGTGTGTGGGGTATCTGAGAGAGTAGGGACTGGTGTACAGTACGGGCAGTGTGTGGGTATCTGGGAGAGTAGGGACTGGGGTACAGTACGGGCAGTGTGCGGGGTATCTGGGAGTAGGGACTGGGGTACTGTACGGGCAGTGTGTGGGGTACCTGAGAGAGTAAGGACTGGGGTACAGTGGGGGCAGTGTGTGGGGTATCTGGGAGAGTAGGGACTGGGGTACAGTACAGGCAGTGTGGCGGTATCTGGCAGAGTAGGGACTGGGGAACAGTACAGGCAGTGTGTGGGGTATCTGGGAGTAGGGAATGGGGTACAGTATGGGCAGTGTGTGAGGTATCTGGGAGTAGGGACTGGGGTACAGTACGGGCAGTGTGTGAGGTATCTGGGAGTAGGGACTGGGGTACAGTACAGGCAGTGTGTGGGGCATCTGGGAGAGTAGGGACTGGGTTACAGTACAGGCAGTGTGTGGGGTATCTGGGAGAGTAGGGACTGGGGTACAGTACGGGCAGTGTGTGAGGTATCTGGGAGGGTCGGGACTGGGGTACAGTACGAGCAGTGTGTGAAGTATCTGGGAGAGTAGGGACTGGGGTACAGTGCGGGCAGTGTGTGAGGTATCTGGGAGAGTAGGGACTGGGGTACAGTGCGGGCAGTGTGTGGGGTATCTGGGAGAGTAGGGACTGGGGTACCGTACGGGCAGTGTGTGAGGTATCTGGGAGTAGGGACTGGGGTACAGTACGGGCAGTGTGTGGGGTATCTGGGAGAGTAGGGACTGGGGTACAGTACGGGCAGTGTGAGGGGTATCTGGGAGAGTAGAGACTGGGGTACAGTACAGGCAGTGTGAGAGGTATCTGGGAGAGTATGGACTGGGGTACAGTACGGGCAGTGTGTATGGTATCTGGGAGTAGGGACTGGGGTACAGTATGGGCAGTGTGTGAGGTATCTGGGAGTAGGGACTGGGGAACAGTACGGGCAGTGTGTGAGGTATCTGGGAGTAGGGACTGGGGTACAGTACTGGCAGTGTGTGGGGTATCTGGGAGAGTAGGGACTGGGTTACAGTACAGGCAGTGTGTGGGGTATCTGGGAGAGTAGGGACTGGGGTACAGTACGGGCAGTGTGTGAGGTATCTGGGAGGGTAGGGACTGGGGTACAGTACGAGCAGTGTGTGAAGTATCTGGGAGAGTAGGGACTGGGGTACAGTGCGGGCCGTGTGTGAGGTATCTGGGAGAGTAGGGACTGGGGTACAGTGCGGGCAGTGTGTGGGGTATCTGGGAGAGTAGGGACTGGGGTACCGTACGGGCAGTGTGTGAGGTATCTGGGAGTAGGGACTGGGGTACAGTACGGGCAGTGTGTGGGGTATCTGGGAGAGTAGGGACTGGGGTACCGTACAGGCAGTGTGTGAGGTATCTGGGAGAGTAGGGACTGGGGTACAGTACGGGCAGTGTGTGAGGTATCTGGGAGAGTAGGGACTGGTGTACAGTACAGGCAGTGTGTGAGGTATCTGGGAGAGTAGGGACTGGGGTACAGTACGGGAAGTGTGTGGGGTATCTGGGAGTAGGGACTGGGGTACAGTACAGGCAATCTGTGTGGTATCTGGGAGTAGGGACTGGGGTACAATACGGGCAGTGTGTGGGGTATCTGGGAGAGTAGGGACTGGGGTACAGTACGGGCAGTGTGTGGGGTATCTGGGAGAGTAGGGACTGGGGTACAGTACGGGCAGTGTGTGGGGTATCTGGGAGTAGGGACTGGGGTACAGTACGGGCAGTGTGTGGGGTATCTGAGAGAGTAGGGACTGGGGTACAGTGCGGGCAGTGTGTGAGGAATCTAGGAGAGGAGGGTCTGGGGTACAGTACAGGCAGTGTGTGGGGTATCTGGGAGAGTAGGGACTGGGGTACAGTACGGGCAGTGTGTGGGTATCTGGGAGAGTAGGGACTGGGGTACAGTACGGTCAGTGTGTGGGGTATCTGGGAGAGTAGGGACTGGGGTACAGTACATGCAGTGTGTGGGGTATCTGGGAGAGTAGGGACTGGGGTACAGTACGGGCAGTGTGTGGGGTATCTGGGAGAGTAGAGACTGGGGTGCAGTAGTGGCAGTGTGTGGGGTATCTGGGAGAGTAGGGACTGGGATGAAGTACAGGCAGTGTGTGCGGTATCTGGGAGAGTAGGGACTGGGGTACAGTACAGACAGTGTGTGGGGTATCTGGGAGTAGGGACTGGGGTACAGTACGGGCAGTGTGTGGGGTATCTGGGAGAATAGGGACTGGGGTACAGTACGGGCAGTGTGTGGGGTATCTGAGAGTAGGGACTGGGGTACAGAACGGGCAGTGTGTGAGGTATCTGGGAGATTAGGGACTGGGGTACAGTACGGGCAGTGTGTGGGGTATCTGGGAGTAGGGGCTGGGGTACAGTACAGGCAGTGTGTGGGGTATCTGGGAGAGTAGGGACTGGGGTACAGTACGGGCAGTGTGTGCGGTATCTGAGAGTAGGGACTGGGGTACAGAACGGGCAGTGTGTGAGGTATCTGGGAGTAGGGACTGGGGTACAGTACGGGCAGTGTGTGGGGTATCTGGGAGAGTCGGGACTGGGGTACAGTACAGGCAGTGTGTGGGGTATTTGAGAGTAGGGACTGGGGTACAAAACGGGCAGTGTGTGAGGTACCTGGGAGAGTCGGGACTGGGGTACAGAACGGTCAGTGTGTGCGGTACCTGGGAGTAGGGACTGGGGTACAGTACGGGCAGTGTGTGTAGTATCTGGGAGTAGGGACTGGGGTACAGTACGGGCTGTGTGTGGGGTATCTGGGAGTAGGGACTGGGGTACAGTACGGGCGGTGTGTGGGGTATCTGGGAGAGTAGGGACTGGGGTACAGTACGGGCAGTGTTTGGGGTATCTGGGAGAGTAGGGACTGGGGTACAGTACGGGCAGTGTGTGGGGTATCTGGGAGAGTAGGGACTGGGGCACAGTACGGGCAGTGTGTCTGGTATCTGGGAGAGTAGGGACTGGGGTACAGTACGGGCAGTGTGTGGGGTATCTGGGAGTAGGGACTGGGGTACAGAACAGGCAGTGTGTGGGGTATTTGGGAGAGAAGGGACTGGGGTACAGTACGGGCAGTGTGTGGGGTATCTGGGAGTAGGGACTGGGGTACAGTACAGGCACTGTGTGGGGTATCTGGTGAGTAGGGACTGGGGTACAGTACGGGCAGTGTGTGGGGTATCTGAGAGAGTAGGGACTGGTGTACAGTACGGGCAGTGTGTGGGTATCTGGGAGAGTAGGGACTGGGGTACAGTACGGGCAGTGTGCGGGGTATCTGGGAGTAGGGACTGGGGTACTGTACGGGCAGTGTGTGGGGTATCTGAGAGAGTAGGGACTGGGGTACAGTGGGGGCAGTGTGTGGGGTATCTGGGAGAGTAGGGACTGGGGTACAGTACAGGCAGTGTGGCGGTATCTGGCAGAGTAGGGACTGGGGAACAGTACAGGCAGTGTGTGGGGTATCTGGGAGTAGGGACTGGGGTACAGTACGGGCAGTGTGTGGGGTATCTGGGAGAGTAGGGACTGGGGTACAGTACGGGCAGTGTGTGGGGTATCTGGGAGAGTAGGGACTGGGGAACAGTACAGGCAGTGTGTGGGGTATCTGGGAGAGTAGGGACTGGGGTACAGTACGGGCAGTGTGTGGGGTATCTGAGAGTAGGGACTGGGGTACCGTACGGGCAGTGTGTGGGGTATCTGAGAGTAGGGACTGGGGTACAGTACGGGCAGTGTGTGGGGTATCTGAGAGTAGGGACTGGGGTACAGTACAGGCAGTGAGTGGGGTATCTGGGAGAGTAGGGACTGGGGTACAGTAGAGGGCAGTGTGTGGGTATCTGGGAGAGTAGGGACTGGGGTACAGTACGGGCTGTGTGTGGGGTATCTGCGAGAGTAGGGACTGGGGTACAGTACGGGCAGTGTGTGGGGTATCTGAGAGTAGGGACTGGGGTACAGTACGGGCAATGTGTGGGGTAACTGGGAGAGGAGGGACTGGGGTACAGTACAGGCAGTGAGTGGGGTATCTGGGAGAGTAGGGACTGGGGTACAGTAGAGGGCAGTGTGTGGGTATCTGGGAGAGTAGGGACTGGGGTACAGTACGGGCTTTGTGTGGGGTATCTGGGAGAGTAGGGACTGGGGTACAGAACAGGCAGTGTGTGCGGTATCTGGGAGAGTAGGGACTGGGGTACAGTACGGGCAGCGTGCGGGGTATCTGAGAGTAGGGACTGGGGGACAGAACGGGCAGTGTGTGAGGGATCTGGGAGAGTAGGGACTGGGGTACAGTACGGGCAGTGTGTGGGGTATCTGGGAGAGTAGGTACTGGGGTACAGTACAGGCAGTGTGTGAGGTATCTGGGAGAGTAAGGACTGGGGTACAGAACGGGCAGTGTGTGAGGTATCTGGGAGAGTAGGGACTGGGGTACAGTACGGGCAGTGTGTGAGGTATCTGGGAGAGTAGGGACTGGGGTACAGTACGGGCAGTGTGTGGGGTATCTGGGAGAGTAGGGACTGGGGTACAGTACAGGCAGTGTGTGAGGTATCTGGGAGAGTAGGGACTGGGGTACAGTACGGGCAGTGTGTGAGGTATCTGGGAGAGTAGGGACTGGGGTACAGTACAGGCAGTGTGTGAGGTATCTGGGAGAGTAGGGACTGGGGTACAGTACGGGCAGTGTGTGGGGTATCTGGGGCAGTAGGGACTGGGGTACAGTGCGGGCAGTGTGTGGGGTATCTGGGAGTAGGGACTGGGGTACCGGACGGGCAGTGTGTGGGGTATCTGGGAGTAGGGACTGGGGTACAGTACAGGCAGTGTGTGGGGTATCTGGAGAGCAGGGACTGGGGTAAAGTACGGGCAGTGTGTGGGGTATCTGAGAGAGTAGGGACTGGTGTACAGTACGGGCAGTGTGTGGGTATCTGGGAGAGTAGGGACTGGGGTACAGTACGGGCAGTGTGTGGGGTATCTGGGAGTCGGGACTGGGGTACTGTACGGGCAGTGTGTGGGGTATCTGAGAGAGTAGGGACTGGGGTACAGTGGGGGCAGTGTGTGGGGTATCTTGGAGAGTAGGGACTGGGGTACAGTACAGGCAGTGTGGCGGTATCTGGCAGAGTAGGGACTGGGGAACAGTACAGACAGTGTGTGGGGTATCTGGGAGTAGGGACTGGGGTACAGTACGGGCAGTGTGTGGGGTATCTGGGAGAGTAGGGACTGGGGTACAGTACGGGCAGTGTGTGGGGTATCTGGGAGAGTAGGGACTGGGGAACAGTACAGGCAGTGTGTGGGGTATCTGAGAGAGTAGGGACTGGGGTACAGTACGGGCAGTGTGTGGGGTATCTGAGAGTAGGGACTGGGGTACCGTACGGGCAGTGTGTGGGGTATCTGAGAGTAGGGACTGGGGTACAGTACGGGCAGTGTGTGGGGTATCTGAGAGTAGGGACTGGGGTACAGTACAGGCAGTGTGTGGGGTAACTGGGAGAGGAGGGACTGGGGTACAGTACAGGCAGTGAGTGGGGTATCTGGGAGAGTAGGGACTGGGGGACAGTAGAGGGCAGTGTGTGGGTATCTGGGAGAGTAGGGACTGGGGTACAGTACGGGCTGTGTGTGGGGTATCTGGGAGAGTAGGGACTGGGGTACAGAACAGGCAGTGTGTGCGGTATCTGGGAGAGTAGGGACTGGGGTACAGTACGGGCAGTGTGCGGGGTATCTGAGAGTAGGGACTGGGGTACAGAACGGGCAGTGTGTGAGGGATCTGGGAGAGTAGGGACTGGGGTACAGTACGGGCAGTGTGTGGGGTATCTGGGAGAGTAGGGACTGGGGTACAGTACAGGCAGTGTGTGAGGTATCTGGGAGAGTAGGGACTGGGGTACAGAACGGGCAGTGTGTGAGGTATCTGGGAGAGTAGGGACTGGGGTACAGTACGGGCAGTGTGTGAGGTATCTGGGAGAGTAGGGACTGGGGTACAGTACGGGCAGTGTGTGGGGTATCTGGGAGAGTAGGGACTGGGGTACAGTACAGGCAGTGTGTGAGGTATCTGGGAGAGTAGGGACTGGGGTACAGTACGGGCAGTGTGTGAGGTATCTGGGAGAGTAGGGACTGGGGTACAGTACAGGCAGTGTGTGAGGTATCTGGGAGAGTAGGGACTGGGGTACAGTACGGGCAGTGTGTGGGGTATCTGGGAGAGTAGGGACTGGGGTACAGTGCGGGAAGTGTGTGGGGTATCTGGGAGCAGGGACTGGGGTACCGGATGGGCAGTGTGTGAGGTATCTGGGAGAGTAGGGACTGGGGTACAGTACGGGCAGTGTGTGGGGTATCTGGGAGAGTAGGGACTGGGGTACAGTACGGGCAATGTGTGAGGTATTTGGGAGAGTAGGGACTGGGGTACAGTACGGGCAGTGTGTGAGGTATCTGGGAGAGTAGAGACTGGGGTACAGTACAGGCAGTGTGAGAGGTATCTGGGAGAGTATGGACTGGGGTACAGTACGGGCAGTGTGTATGGTATCTGGGAGTAGGGAATGGGGCACAGTATGGGCAGTGTGTGAGGTATCTGGGAGTAGGGACTGGGGTACAGTACGGGCAGTGTGTGAGGTATCTGGGAGTAGGGACTGGGGTACAGTACAGGCAGTGTGTGGGGCATCTGGGAGAGTAGGGACTGGGTTACAGTACAGGCAGTGTGTGGGGTATCTGGGAGAGTAGGGACTGGGGTACAGTACGGGCAGTGTGTGAGGTATCTGGGAGGGTCGGGACTGGGGTACAGTACGAGCAGTGTGTGAAGTATCTGGGAGAGTAGGGACTGGGGTACAGTGCGGGCAGTGTGTGAGGTATCTGGGAGAGTAGGGACTGGGGTACAGTGCGGGCAGTGTGTGGGGTATCTGGGAGAGTAGGGACTGGGGTGCCGTACGGGCAGTGTGTGAGGTATCTGGGAGTAGGGACTGGGGTACAGTACGGGCAGTGTGTGGGGTATCTGGGAGAGTAGGGACTGGGGTACAGTACGGGCAGTGTGTGAGGTATCTGGGAGAGTAGAGACTGGGGTACAGTACAGGCAGTGTGAGAGGTATCTGGGAGAGTATGGACTGGGGTACAGTACGGGCAGTGTGTATGGTATCTGGGAGTAGGGACTGGGGTACAGTATGGGCAGTGTGTGAGGTATCTGGGAGTAGGGACTGGGGAACAGTACGGGCAGTGTGTGAGGTATCTGGGAGTAGGGACTGGGGTACAGTACTGGCAGTGTGTGGGGTATCTGGGAGAGTAGGGACTGGGTTACAGTACAGGCAGTGTGTGGGGTATCTGGGAGAGTAGGGACTGGGGTACAGTACGGGCAGTGTGTGAGGTATCTGGGAGGGTAGGGACTGGGGTACAGTACGAGCAGTGTGTGAAGTATCTGGGAGAGTAGGGACTGGGGTACAGGGCGGGCCGTGTGTGAGGTGTCTGGGAGAGTAGGGACTGGGGTACAGTGCGGGCAGTGTGTGGGGTATCTGGGAGAGTAGGGACTGGGGTACCGTACGGGCAGTGTGTGAGGTATCTGGGAGTAGGGACTGGGGTACAGTACGGGCAGTGTGTGGGGTATCTGGGAGAGTAGGGACTAGGGTACCGTACAGGCAGTGTGTGAGGTATCTGGGAGAGTAGGGACTGGGGTACAGTACGGGCAGTGTGTGAGGTATCTGGGAGAGTAGGGACTGGGGTACAGTACAGGCAGTGTGTGAGGTATCTGGGAGAGTAGGGACTGGGGTACAGTACGGGAAGTGTGTGGGGTATCTGGGAGTAGGGACTGGGGTACAGTACAGGCAATCTGTGCGGTATCTGGGAGTAGGGACTGGGGTACAATACGGGCAGTGTGTGGGGTATCTGGGAGAGTAGGGACTGGGGTACAGTACGGGCAGTGTGTGGGGTATCTGGGAGAGTAGGGACTGGGGTACAGTACGGGCAGTGTGTGGGGTATCTGGGAGTAGGGACTGGGGTACAGTACGGGCAGTGTGTGGGGTATCTGAGAGAGTAGGGACTGGGGTACAGTGCGGGCAGTGTGTGAGGAATCTAGGAGAGGAGGGTCTGGGGTACAGTACAGGCAGTGTGTGGGGTATCTGGGAGAGTAGGGACTGGGGTACAGTACGGGCAGTGTGTGGGTATCTGGGAGAGTAGGGACTGGGGTACAGTACGGTCAGTGTGTGGGGTATCTGGGAGAGTAGGGACTGGGGTACAGTACATGCAGTGTGTGGGGTATCTGGGAGAGTAGGGACTGGGGTACAGTACGGGCAGTGTGTGGGGTATCTGGGAGAGTAGAGACTGGGGTGCAGTAGTGGCAGTGTGTGGGGTATCTGGGAGAGTAGGGACTGGGATGAAGTACAGGCAGTGTGTGCGGTATCTGGGAGAGTAGGGACTGGGGTACAGTACAGACAGTGTGTGGGGTATCTGGGAGTAGGGACTGGGGTACAGTACGGGCAGTGTGTGGGGTATCTGGGAGAATAGGGACTGGGGTACAGTACGGGCAGTGTGTGGGGTATCTGAGAGTAGGGACTGGGGTACAGAACGGGCAGTGTGTGAGGTATCTGGGAGATAAGGGACTGGGGTACAGTACGGGCAGTGTGTGGGGTATCTGGGAGTAGGGGCTGGGGTACAGTACAGGCAGTGTGTGGGGTATCTGGGAGAGTAGGGACTGGGGTACAGTACGGGCAGTGTGTGGGGTATCTGAGAGTAGGGACTGGGGTACAGAACGGGCAGTGTGTGAGGTATCTGGGAGTAGGGACTGGGGTACAGTACGGGCAGTGTGTGGGGTATCTGGGAGAGTTGGGACTGGGGTACAGTACAGGCAGTGTGTGGGGTATTTGAGAGTAGGGACTGGGGTACAGAACGGGCAGTGTGTGAGGTACCTGGGAGAGTCGGGACTGGGGTACAGAACGGTCAGTGTGTGGGGTACCTGGGAGTAGGGACTGGGGTACAGTACGGGCAGTGTGTGTGGTATCTGGGAGTAGGGACTGGGGTACAGTACGGGCTGTGTGTGGGGTATCTGGGAGTAGGGACTGGGGTACAGTACGGGCGGTGTGTGGGGTATCTGGGAGAGTAGGGACTGGGGTACAGTACGGGCAGTGTTTGCGGTATCTGGGAGAGTAGGGACTGGGGTACAGTACGGGCAGTGTGTGGGGTATCTGGGAGAGTAGGGACTGGGGCACAGTACGGGCAGTGTGTCTGGTATCTGGGAGAGTAGGGACTGGGGTACAGTACGGGCAGTGTGTGGGGTATCTGGGAGTAGGGGCTGGGGTACAGAACAGGCAGTGTGTGGGGTATTTGGGAGAGAAGGGACTGGGGTACAGTACGGGCAGTGTGTGGGGTATCTGGGAGTAGGGACTGGGGTACAGTACAGGCACTGTGTGGGGTATCTGGTGAGTAGGGACTGGGGTACAGTACGGGCAGTGTGTGGGGTATCTGGGAGTAGGGACTGGGGTACTGTACGGGCAGTGTGTGGGGTATCTGAGAGAGTAGGGACTGGGGTACAGTGGGGGCAGTGTGTGGGGTATCTGGGAGAGTAGGGACTGGGGTACAGTACAGGCAGTGTGGCGGTATCTGGCAGAGTAGGGACTGGGGAACAGTACAGGCAGTGTGTGGGGTATCTGGGAGTAGGGACTGGGGTACAGTACGGGCAGTGTGTGGGGTATCTGGGAGAGTAGGGACTGGGGTACAGTACGGGCAGTGTGTGGGGTATCTGGGAGAGTAGGGACTGGGGAACAGTACAGGCAGTGTGTGGGGTATCTGGGAGAGTAGGGACTGGGGTACAGTACGGGCAGTGTGTGGGGTATCTGAGAGTAGGGACTGGGGTACCGTACGGGCAGTGTGTGGGGTATCTGAGAGTAGGGACTGGGGTACAGTACGGGCAGTGTGTGGGGTATCTGAGAGTAGGGAGTGGGGTACAGTTCGGGCAGTGTGTGGGGTAACTGGGAGAGGAGGGACTGGGGTACAGTACGGGCTGTGTGTGGGGTATCTGGGAGAGTAGGGACTGGGGTACATTACGGGCAGTGTGTGGGGTATCTGAGAGTAGGGACTGGGGTACAGTACGGGCAATGTGTGGGGTAACTGGGAGAGGAGGGACTGGGGTACAGTAGAGGGCAGTGTGTGGGTATCTGGGAGAGTAGGGACTGGGGTACAGTACGGGCTGTGTGTGGGGTATCTGGGAGAGTAGGGACTGGGGTACAGTACGGGCAGTGTGTGGGGTATCTGAGAGTAGGGACTGGGGTACAGTACGGGCAATGTGTGGGGTAACTGGGAGAGGAGGGACTGGGGTACAGTACAGGCAGTGAGTGGGGTATCTGGGAGAGTAGGGACTGGGGTACAGTAGAGGGCAGTGTGTGGGTATCTGGGAGAGTAGGGACTGGGGTACAGTACGGGCTTTGTGTGGGGTATCTGGGAGAGTAGGGACTGGGGTACAGAACAGGCAGTGTGTGCGGTATCTGGGAGAGTAGGGACTGGGGTACAGTACGGGCAGCGTGCGGGGTATCTGAGAGTAGGGACTGGGGTACAGAACGGGCAGTGTGTGAGGGATCTGGGAGAGTAGGGACTGGGGTACAGTACGGGCAGTGTGTGGGGTATCTGGGAGAGTAGGTACTGGGGTACAGTACAGGCAGTGTGTGAGGTATCTGGGAGAGTAAGGACTGGGGTACAGAACGGGCAGTGTGTGAGGTATCTGGGAGAGTAGGTACTGGGGTACAGTACAGGCAGTGTGTGAGGTATCTGGGAGAGTAAGGACTGGGGTACAGAACGGGCAGTGTGTGAGGTATCTGGGAGAGTAGGGACTGGGGTACAGTACGGGCAGTGTGTGAGGTATCTGGGAGAGTCGGGACTGGGGTACAGTACGGGCAGTGTGTGGGGTATCTGGGAGAGTAGGGACTGGGGTACAGTACAGGCAGTGTGTGAGGTATCTGGGAGAGTAGGGACTGGGGTACAGTACGGGCAGTGTGTGAGGTATCTGGGAGAGTAGGGACTGGGGTACAGTACAGGCAGTGTGTGAGGTATCTGGGAGAGTAGGGACTGGGGTACAGTACGGGCAGTGTGTGGGGTATCTGGGGCAGTAGGGACTGGGGTACAGTGCGGGCAGTGTGTGGGGTATCTGGGAGTAGGGACTGGGGTACCGGACGGGCAGTGTGTGAGGTATCTGGGAGAGTAGGGACTGGGGTACAGTACGGGCAGTGTGTGGGGTATCTGGGAGAGTAGGGACTGGGGTACAGTACGGGCAATGTGTGAGGTATTTGGGAGAGTTGGGACTGGGGTACAGTACGGGCAGTGTGTGAGGTATCTGGGTCAGTAGAGACTGGGGTACAGTACAGGCAGTGTGAGAGGTATCTGGGAGAGTATGGACTGGGGTACAGTACGGGCAGTGTGTATGGTATCTGGGAGTAGGGAATGAGGTACAGTATGGGCAGTGTGTGAGGTATCTGGGAGTAGGGACTGGGGTACAATACGGGCAGTGTGTGGGGTATCTGGGAGAGTAGGGACTGGGGTACAGTACGGGCAGTGTGTGGGGTATCTGGGAGAGTAGGGACTGGGGTACAGTACGGGCAATGTGTGAGGTATTTGGGAGAGTAGGGACTGGGGTACTGTACGGGCAGTGTGTGAGGTATCTGGGAGAGTAGAGACTGGGGTACAGTACAGGCAGTGTGAGAGGTATCTGGGAGAGTATGGACTGGGGTACAGTACGGGCAGTGTGTATGGTATCTGGGAAAAGGGACTGGGGTACAGTATGGGCAGTGTGTGAGGTATCTGGGAGTAGGGACTGGGGAACAGTACGGGCAGTGTGTGAGGTATCTGGGAGTAGGGACTGGGGTACAGTACTGGCAGTGTGTGAAGTATCTGGGAGAGTAGGGACAGGGGTACAGTGCGGGCAGTGTGTGAGGTATCTGGGAGAGTAGGGACTGGGGTACAGTGCGGGCAGTGTGTGGGGTATCTGGGAGAGTAGGGACTGGGGTACCGTACGGGCAGTGTGTGAGGTATCTGGGAGTAGGGACTGGGGTACAGTACGGGCAGTGTGTGGGGTATCTGGGAGAGTAGGGACTGGGGTACCGTACAGGCAGTGTGTGAGATATCTGGGAGAGTAGGGACTGGGGTACAGTACGGGCAGTGTGTGGGGTATCTGTGAGTAGGGGCTGGGGTACAGTACAGGCAGTGTGTGGGGTATCTGGGAGAGTAGGGACTGGGGAACAGTACGGGCAGTGTGTGGGGTATCAGAGAGTAGGGACTGGGGTACAGAACGGGCAGTGTGTGAGGTATCTGGGAGTAGGGACTGGGGTACAGTACGGGCAGTGTGTGGGGTATCTGGGAGAGTCGGGACTGGGGTACAGTACAGGCAGTGTGTGGGGTATTTGAGAGTAGGGACTGGGGTACAGAACGGGCAGTGTGTGAGGTACCTGGGAGAGTCGGGACTGGGGTACAGAACGGGCAGTGTGTGGGGTACCTGGGAGTAGGGACTGGGGTACAGTACGGGCAGTGTGTGTGGTATCTGGGAGTAGGGACTGGGGTACAGTACGGGCTGTGTGTGGGGTATCTGGGAGTAGGGACTGGGGTACAGTACGGGCAGTGTTTGGGTATCTGGGAGAGTAGGGACTGGGGTACAGTACGGGCAGTGTGTGGGGTATCTGGGAGAGTAGGGACTGGGGCACAGTACGGGCAGTGTGTGTGGTATCTGGGAGAGTAGGGATTGGGGTACAGTATGGGCAGTGTGTGGGGTATCTGGGAGTAGGGACTGGGGTACAGAACAGGCAGTGTGTGGGGTATCTGGGAGAGAAGGGACTGGGGTACAGTACGGGCAGTGTGTGGGGTATCTGGGAGTAGGGACTGGGGTACAGTACAGGCAGTGTGTGGGGTATCTGGTGAGTAGGGACTGGGGTACAGTACGGGCAGTGTGTGGGGTATCTGAGAGAGTAGGGACTGGTGTACAGTACGGGCAGTGTGTGGGTATCTGGGAGAGTAGGGACTGGGGTACAGTACGGGCAGTGTGTGGGGTATCTGGGAGTAGGGACTGGGGTACTGTACGGGCAGTGTGTGGGTATCTGAGAGAGTAGGGACTGGGGTACAGTGGGGGCAGTGTGTGGGGTATCTGGGAGAGGAGGGACTGGGGTACAGTACAGGCAGTGTGGCGGTATCTGGCAGAGTAGGGACTGGGGAACAGTACAGGCAGTGTGTGGGGTATCTGGGAGTAGGGACTGGGGTACAGTACGGGCAGTGTGTGGGGTATCTGGGAGAGTAGGGACTGGGGTACAGTACGGGCAGTGTGTGGGGTATCTGGGAGAGTAGGGACTGGGGAACAGTACAGGCAGTGTGTGGGGTATCTGGGAGAGTAGGGACTGGGGTACAGTACGGGCAGTGTGTGGGGTATCTGAGAGTAGGGACTGGGGTACCGTACGGGCAGTGCATGGGGTATCTGAGAGTAGGGACTGGGGTACAGTACGGGCAGTGTGTGGGGTATCTGAGAGTAGGGACTGGGGTACAGTACGGGCAGTGTGTGGGGTAACTGGGAGAGGAGTGACTGGGGTACAGTACAGGCAGTGAGTGGGGTATCTGGGAGAGTAGGGACTGGGGTACAGTTGAGGGCAGTGTGTGGGTATCTGGGAGAGTAGGGACTGGGGTACAGTACGGGCTGTGTGTGGGGTATCTGGGAGAGTAGGGACTGGGGTACAGAACAGGCAGTGTGTGCGGTATCTGGGAGAGTAGGGACTGGGGTACAGTACGGGCAGTGTGCGGGGTATCTAAGAGTAGGGACTGGGGTACAGAACGGGCAGTGTGTGAGGGATCTGGGAGAGTAGGGACTGGGGTACAGTACGGGCAGTGTGTGGGGTATCTGGGAGAGTAGGTACTGGGGTACAGTACAGGCAGTGTGTGAGGTATCTGGGAGAGTAGAGACTGGGGTACAGAACGGGCAGTGTGTGAGGTATCTGGGAGAGTAGGGACTGGTGTACAGTACGGGCAGTGTGTGAGGTATCTGGGAGAGTAGGGACTGGGGTACAGTGCGGGCAGTGTGTGGGGTATCTGGGAGTAGGGACTGGGGTACCGGACGGGCAGTGTGTGAGGTATCTGGGAGAGTAGGGACTGGGGTACAGTACGGGCAGTGTGTGGGGTATCTGGGAGAGTAGGGTCTGGGGTACAGTACGGGCAATGTGTGAGGTATTTGGGAGAGTAGGGACTGGGATACAGTACGGGCAGTGTGTGAGGTATCTGGGAGAGTAGACACTGGGGTACAGTACAGGCAGTGTGAGAGGTATCTGGGAGAGTATGGACTGGGGTACAGTACGGGCAGTGTGTATGGTATCTGGGAGTAGGGAATGGGGTACAGTATGGGCAGTGTGTGAGGTATCTGGGAGTAGGGACTGGGGTACAGTACGGGCAGTGTGTGAGGTATCTGGGAGTAGGGACTGGGGTACAGTACAGGCAGTGTGTGGGGTATCTGGGAGAGTAGGGACTGGGTTACAGTACAGGCAGTGTGTGGGGTATCTGGGAGAGTAGGGACTGGGGTACAGTACGGGCAGTGTGTGAGGTATCTGGGAGGGTAGGGACTGGGGTACAGTACGAGCAGTGTGTGAAGTATCTGGGAGAGTAGGGACTGGGGTACAGTGCGGGCAGTGTGTGAGGTATCTGGGAGAGGAGGGACTGGGGTACAGTGCGGGCAGTGTGTGAGGTATCTGGGAGAGTAGGGACTGGGGTACAGTGCTGCCAGTGTGTGGGGTATCTGGGAGAGTAGGGACTGGGGTACCGTACGGGCAGGGTGTGAGGTATCTGGGAGTAGGGACTGGGGTACAGTACGGGCAGTGTGTGGGGTATCTGGGAGAGTAGGGACTGGGGTATCGTACAGGCAGTGTGTGAGGTATCTGGGAGAGTAGGGACTGGGGTACAGTACGGGCAGTGTGTGAGGTATCTGGGAGAGTAGGGACTGGGGTACAGTACAGGCAGTGTGTGAGGTATCTGGGAGAGTAGGGACTGGGGTACAGTACGGGAAGTGTGTGGGGTATCTGGGAGTAGGGACTGGGGTACAGTACAGGCAATGTGTGTGGTATCTGGGAGTAGGGACTGGGGTACAATACGGGCAGTGTGTGGGGTATCTGGGAGAGTAGGGACTGGGGTACAGTACGGGCAGTGTGTGGGGTATCTGGGAGAGTAGGGACTGGGGTACAGTACGGGCAGTGTGTGGGGTATCTGGGAGTAGGGACTGGGGTACAGTACGGGCAGTGTGTGGGGTATCTGAGAGAGTAGGGACTGGGGTACAGTGCGGGCAGTGTGTGAGGTACCTAGGAGAGGAGGGTCTGGGGTACAGTACAGGCAGTGTGTGGGGTATCTGGGAGAGTAGGGACTGGGGTACAGTACGGGCAGTGTGTGGGTATCTGGGAGAGTAGGGACTGGGGTACAGTACGGGCAGTGTGTGGGGTATCTGGGAGAGTAGGGACTGGGGTACAGTACATGCAGTGTGTGGGGTATCTGGGAGAGTAGGGACTGGGGTACAGTACGGGCAGTGTGTGGGGTATCTGGGAGAGTAGAGACTGGGGTGCAGTAGGGGCAGTGTGTGGGGTATCTGGGAGAGTAGGGACTGGGATGAAGTACAGGCAGTGTGTGCGGTATCTGGGAGAGTAGGGACTGGGGTACAGGACAGGCAGTGTGTGGGGTATCTGGGAGTAGGGACTGGGGTACAGTACGGGCAGTGTGTGGGGTATCTGGGAGAATAGGGACTGGGGTACAGTACGGGCAGTGTGTGGGGTATCTGAGAGTAGGGACTGGGGTACAGAACGGGTAGTGTGTGAGGTATCTGGGAGATTAGGGACTGGGGTACAGTACGGGCAGTGTGTGGGGTATCTGGGAGTAGGGGCTGGGGTACAGTACAGGCAGTGTGTGGGGTATCTGGGAGAGTAGGGACTGGGGTACAGTACGGGCAGTGTGTGGGGTATCTGAGAGTAGGGACTGGGGTACAGAACGGGCAGTGTGTGAGGTATCTGGGAGTAGGGACTGGGGTACAGTACGGGCAGTGTGTGGGGTATCTGGGAGAGTCGCGACTGGGGTACAGTACAGGCAGTGTGTGGGGTATTTGAGAGTAGGGACTGGGGTACAGAACGGGCAGTGTGTGAGGCACCTGGGAGAGTCGGGACTGGGGTACAGAACGGGCAGTGTGTGGGGTACCTGGGAGTAGGGACTGGGGTACAGTACGGGCAGTGTGTGTGGTATCTGGGAGTAGGGACTGGGGTACAGTACGGGCTGTGTGTGGGGTATCTGGGAGTAGTGACTGGGGTACAGTACGGGCGGTGTGTGGGGTATCTGGGAGAGTAGGGACTGGGGTACAGTACGGGCAGTGTTTGGGGTATCTGGGAGAGTCGGGACTGGGGTACAGTACGGGCAGTGTGTGGGGTATCTGGGAGAGTAGGGACTGGGGCACAGTACGGGCAGTGTGTGTGGTATCTGGGAGAGTAGGGACTGGGGTACAGTACGGGCAGTGTGTGGGGTATCTGGGTGTAGGGACTGGGGTACAGAACAGGCAGTGTGTGGGGGATCTGGGAGAGAAGGGACTGGGGTACAGTACGGGCAGTGTGTGGGGTATCTGGGAGTAGGGACTGGGGTACAGTACAGGCAGTGTGTGGGGTATCTGGTGAGTAGGGACTGGGGTACAATACGGGCAGTGTGTGGGGTATCTGAGAGAGTAGGGACTGGTGTACAGTATGCGCAGTGTGTGGGTATCTGGGAGAGTAGGGACTGGGGTACAGTACGGGCAGTGTGTGGGGTATCTGGGAGTAGGGACTGGGGTACTGTACGGGCAGTGTGTGGGGTATCTGAGAGAGTAGGGACTGGGGTACAGTGGGGGCAGTGTGTGTGGGTATCTGGCAGAGTAGGGACTGGGGAACAGTACAGGCAGTGTGTGGGGTATCTGGGAGTAGGGACTGGGGTACAGTACGGGCAGTGTGTGGGGTATCTGGGAGAGTAGGGACTGGGGTACAGTACGGGCAGTGTGTGGGGTATCTGGGAGAGTAGAGACTGGGGAACAGTACAGGCAGTGTGTGGGTAGCTGTGAGAGTAGGGACTGGGGTACAGTACGGGCTGTGTGTGGGGTATCTGGGAGAGTAGGGACTGGGGTGCAGAACAGGCAGTGTGTGCGGTATCTGGGAAAGTAGGGACTGGGGTACAGTACGGGCAGTGTGCGGGGTATCTGAGAGTAGGGACTGGGGTACAGAACGGGCAGTGTCTGAGGGATCTGGGAGAGTAGGGACTGGGGTACAGTACGGGCAGTGTGTGGGGTATCTGGGAGAGTAGGTACTGGGGTACAGTACAGGCAGTGTGTGAGGTATCTGGGAGAGTAGGGACTGGGGTACAGTACGGGCAGTGTGTGAGGTATCTGGGAGAGTAGGGACTGGGGTACAGTACGGGTAGTGTGTGGGGTATCTGGGAGAGTAGGGACTGGGGTACAGTACAGGCAGTGTGTGAGGTATCTGGGAGAGTAGGGACTGGGGTACAGTACGGGCAGTGTGTGAGGTATCTGGGAGAGTAGGGACTGGGGTACAGTACAGGCAGTGTGTGAGGTATCTGGGAGAGTAGGGACTGGGGTACAGTACGGGCAGTGTGTGGGGTATCTGGGAGAGTAGGGACTGGGGTACAGTACGGGCAGTGTGTGGGGTATCTGAGAGAGTAGGGACTGGTGTACAGTACGGGCAGTGTGTGGGTATCTGAGAGAGTAAGGACTGGGGTACAGTACGGGCAGTGTGTGGGGTATCTGGGAGTAGGGACTGGGGTACTGTACGGGCAGTGTGTGGGTATCTGAGAGAGTAGGGACTGGGGTACAGTGGGGGCAGTGTGTGGGGTATCTGGGAGAGGAGGGACTGGGGTACAGTACAGGCAGTGTGGCGGTATCTGGCAGAGTAGGGACTGGGGAACAGTACAGGCAGTGTGTGGGGTATCTGGGAGTAGGGACTGGGGTACAGTACGGGCAGTGTGTGGGGTATCTGGGAGAGTAGGGACTGGGGTACAGTACGGGCAGTGTGTGGGGTATCTGGGAGAGTAGGGACTGGGGAACAGTACAGGCAGTGTGTGGGGTATCTGGGAGAGTAGGGACTGGGGTACAGTACGGGCAGTGTGTGGGGTATCTGAGAGTAGGGACTGGGGTACAGTACGGGCAGTGTGTGGGGTAACTGGGAGAGGAGTGACTGGGGTACAGTACAGGCAGTGAGTGGGGTATCTGGGAGAGTAGGGACTGGGGTACAGTAGAGGGCAGTGTGTGGGTATCTGGGAGAGTAGGGACTGGGGTACAGTACGGGCTGTGTGTGGGGTATCTGGGAGAGTAGGGACTGGGGTACAGAACAGGCAGTGTGTGCGGTATCTGGGAGAGTAGGGACTGGGGTACAGTACGGGCAGTGTGCGGGGTATCTAAGAGTAGGGACTGGGGTACAGTATGGGCAGTGTGTGAGGTATCTGGGAGTAGGGACTGGGGTACAGTACGGGCAGTGTGTGAGGTATCTGGGAGTAGGGACTGGGGTACAGTACAGGCAGTGTGTGGGGTATCTGGGAGAGTAGGGACTGGGTTACAGTACAGGCAGTGTGTGGGGTATCTGGGAGAGTAGGGACTGGGGTACAGTACGGGCAGTGTGTGAGGTATCTGGGAGGGTAGGGACTGGGGTACAGTACGAGCAGTGTGTGAAGTATCTGGGAGAGTAGGGACTGGGGTACAGTGCGGGCAGTGTGTGAGGTATCTGGGAGAGGAGGGACTGGGGTACAGTGCGGGCAGTGTGTGAGGTATCTGGGAGAGTAGGGACTGGGGTACAGTGCTGCCAGTGTGTGGGGTATCTGGGAGAGTAGGGACTGGGGTACCGTACGGGCAGGGTGTGAGGTATCTGGGAGTAGGGACTGGGGTACAGTACGGGCAGTGTGTGGGGTATCTGGGAGAGTAGGGACTGGGGTATCGTACAGGCAGTGTGTGAGGTATCTGGGAGAGTAGGGACTGGGGTACAGTACGGGCAGTGTGTGAGGTATCTGGGAGAGTAGGGACTGGGGTACAGTACAGGCAGTGTGTGAGGTATCTGGGAGAGTAGGGACTGGGGTACAGTACGGGAAGTGTGTGGGGTATCTGGGAGTAGGGACTGGGGTACAGTACAGGCAATGTGTGTGGTATCTGGGAGTAGGGACTGGGGTACAATACGGGCAGTGTGTGGGGTATCTGGGAGAGTAGGGACTGGGGTACAGTACGGGCAGTGTGTGGGGTATCTGGGAGAGTAGGGACTGGGGTACAG
This sequence comes from Scyliorhinus torazame, assembly GCF_047496885.1. Taxonomy (NCBI): domain Eukaryota; kingdom Metazoa; phylum Chordata; class Chondrichthyes; order Carcharhiniformes; family Scyliorhinidae; genus Scyliorhinus; species Scyliorhinus torazame. Next base: position 103,350 of record NW_027308035.1, on the reverse strand, counting down.
TACGGGCAGTGTGTGGGGTATCTGGGAGTAGGGACTGGGGTACAGTACGGGCAGTGTGTGGGGTATCTGAGAGAGTAGGGACTGGGGTACAGTGCGGGCAGTGTGTGAGGTACCTAGGAGAGGAGGGTCTGGGGTACAGTACAGGCAGTGTGTGGGGTATCTGGGAGAGTAGGGACTGGGGTACAGTACGGGCAGTGTGTGGGTATCTGGGAGAGTAGGGATTGGGGTACAGTACGGGCAGTGTGTGGGGTATCTGGGAGAGTAGGGACTGGGGTACAGTACATGCAGTGTGTGGGGTATCTGGGAGAGTAGGGACTGGGGTACAGTACGGGCAGTGTGTGGGGTATCTGGGAGAGTAGAGACTGGGGTGCAGTAGGGGCAGTGTGTGGGGTATCTGGGAGAGTAGGGACTGGGATGAAGTACAGGCAGTGTGTGCGGTATCTGGGGGAGTAGGGACTGGGGTACAGGACAGGCAGTGTGTGGGGTATCTGGGAGTAGGGACTGGGGTACAGTACGGGCAGTGTGTGGGGTATCTGGGAGAATAGGGACTGGGGTACAGTACGGGCAGTGTGTGGGGTATCTGAGAGTAGGGACTGGGGTACAGAACGGGTAGTGTGTGAGGTATCTGGGAGATTAGGGACTGGGGTACAGTACGGGCAGTGTGTGGGGTATCTGGGAGTAGGGGCTAGGGTACAGTACAGGCAGTGTGTGGGGTATCTGGGAGAGTAGGGACTGGGGTACAGTACGGGCAGTGTGTGGGGTATCTGAGAGTAGGGACTGGGGTACAGAACGGGCAGTGTGTGAGGTATCTGGGAGTAGGGACTGGGTTACAGTACGGGCAGTGTGTGGGGTATCTGGGAGAGTCGCGACTGGGGTACAGTACAGGCAGTGTGTGGGGTATTTGAGAGTAGGGACTGGGGTACAGAACGGGCAGTGTGTGAGGCACCTGGGAGAGTCGGGACTGGGGTACAGAACGGGCAGTGTGTGGGGTACCTGGGAGTAGGGACTGGGGTACAGTACGGGCAGTGTGTGTGGTATCTGGGAGTAGGGACTGGGGTACAGTACGGGCTGTGTGTGGGGTATCTGGGAGTAGTGACTGGGGTACAGTACGGGCGGTGTGTGGGGTATCTGGGAGAGTAGGGACTGGGGTACAGTACGGGCAGTGTTTGGGGTATCTGGGAGAGTAGGGACTGGGGTACAGTACGGGCAGTGTGTGGGGTATCTGGGAGAGTAGGGACTGGGGCACAGTACGGGCAGTGTGTGTGGTATCTGGGAGAGTAGGGACTGGGGTACAGTACGGGCAGTGTGTGGGGTATCTGGGAGTAGGGACTGGGGTACAGAACAGGCAGTGTGTGGGGGATCTGGGAGAGAAGGGACTGGGGTACAGTACGGGCAGTGTGTGGGGTATCTGGGAGGAGGGACTGGGGTACAGTACAGGCAGTGTGTGGGGTATCTGGTGAGTAGGGACTGGGGTACAGTACGGGCAGTGTGTGGGGTATCTGAGAGAGTAGGGACTGGTGTACAGTATGCGCAGTGTGTGGGTATCTGGGAGAGTAGGGACTGGGGTACAGTACGGGCAGTGTGTGGGGTATCTGGGAGTAGGGACTGGGGTACTGTACGGGCAGTGTGTGGGGTATCTGAGAGAGTAGGGACTGGGGTACAGTGGGGGCAGTGTGTGTGGGTATCTGGCAGAGTAGGGACTGGGGAACAGTACAGGCAGTGTGTGGGGTATCTGGGAGTAGGGACTGGGGTACAGTACAGGCAGTGTGTGGGGTATCTGGGAGTAGGGACTGGGGTACAGTACGGGCAGTGTGTGGGGTATCTGGGAGAGTAGAGACTGGGGAACAGTACAGGCAGTGTGTGGGTATCTGGGAGAGTAGGGACTGGGGTACAGTACGGGCTGTGTGTGGGGTATCTGGGAGAGTAGGGACTGGGGTACAGAACAGGCAGTGTGTGCGGTATCTGGGAAAGTAGGGACTGGGGTACAGTACGGGCAGTGTGCGGGGTATCTGAGAGTAGGGACTGGGGTACAGAACGGGCAGTGTGTGAGGGATCTGGGAGAGTAGGGACTGGGGTACAGTACGGGCAGTGTGTGGGGTATCTGGGAGAGTAGGTACTGGGGTACAGTACAGGCAGTGTGTGAGGTATCTGGGAGAGTAGGGACTGGGGTACAGTACGGGCAGTGTGTGAGGTATCTGGGAGAGTAGGGACTGGGGTACAGTACGGGTAGTGTGTGGGGTATCTGGGAGAGTAGGGACTGGGGTACAGTACAGGCAGTGTGTGAGGTATCTGGGAGAGTAGGGACTGGGGTACAGTACGGGCAGTGTGTGAGGTATCTGGGAGAGTAGGGACTGGGGTACAGTACAGGCAGTGTGTGAGGTATCTGGGAGAGTAGGGACTGGGGTACAGTACGGGCAGTGTGTGGGGTATCTGGGAGAGTAGGGACTGGGGTACAGTGCGGGCAGTGTGTGGGGTATCTGGGAGTAGGGACTGGGGTACCGGACGGGCAGTGTGTGAGGTATCTGGGAGAGTAGGGACTGGGGTACAGTACGGGCAGTGTGTGGGGTATCTGGGAGAGTAGGGACTGGGGCACAGTACGGGCAATGTGTGAGGTATTTGGGAGAGTAGGGACTGGGGTACAGTACGGGCAGTGTGTGAGGTATCTGGGAGAGTAGAGACTGGGGTACAGTACAGGCAGTGTGAGAGGTATCTGGGAGAGTATGGACTGGGGTACAGTACGGGCAGTGTGTATGGTATCTGGGAGTAGGGAATGGGGTACAGTATGGGCAGTGTGTGAGGTATCTGGGAGTAGGGACTGGGGTACAGTACGGGCAGTGTGTGAGGTATCTGGGAGTAGGGACTGGGGTACAGTACAGGCAGTGTGTGGGGAATCTGGCAGAGTAGGGACTGGGGAACAGTACAGGCAGTGTGTGGGGTATCTGGGAGTAGGGACTGGGGTACAGTACGGGCAGTGTGTGGGGTATCTGGGAGAGTAGGGACTGGGGTACAGTACAGGCAGTGTGTGGGGTATCTGGGAGAGTAGGGACTGGGGTACAGTACGGGCAGTGTGTGGGGTATCTGAGAGTAGGGACTGGGGTACAGTACGGGCAGTGTGTGGGGTATCTGAGAGTAGGGACTGCGGTACAGTATGGGCAGTGTGTGGGGTATCTGGGAGAGTAGGGACTGGGGTACAGTACGGGCAGTGTGTGGGGTATCAGGGAGTAGGGACTGGGGTACAGTACGGGCAGTGTGTGAGGTATCTGGGAGTAGGGAATGGGGTACAGTACGGGCATGTGGGGTGTCTGGGAGAGTAGGGACTGGGGTACAGTACGGGCAGTGTATGGGGTATCTGAGAGTAGGGACGGGGGTACAGTACGGGCAGTGTGTGGGGTATCTGAGAGTAGGGACTGGGGTACAGTACGGGCAGTGTGTGGGGTATTTGGGAGAGTAGGGACTGGGGTACAGTACGGGCAGTGTGTGGGGTGTCTGGGAGAGTAGGGACAGGGGTACAGTACGGGCAGTGTGTGGGGTATCCGAGAGTAGGGACTGGGGTAATGTACGGGCAGTGTGTGGGGTATCTGGGAGAGTAGGGACTGGGGAACAGTACGGGCAGTGTGTGGGGTATCTGGGAGAGTAGGGACTGGGGTACAGTACGGGCAGTGTGTGAGGTATCTTGGAGAGTAGGGACTGGGGTACGGTACGGGCAGTGTGTGGGGTATCTGGGAGAGTAGGGACTGGGGTACAGTACGGGCAGTGTGTGTGGTATCTAGGAGAGTAGGGACTGGGGAACAGTACGGGCAGTGTGTGGGGTATCTGGGAGAGTAGGGACTGGGGCACAGTACGGGCAGTGTGTGAGGTATCTTGGAGAGTAGGGACTGGGGTACAGTACGGGCAGTGTGTGGGGTATCTGGGAGAGTAGGGACTGGGGTACAGTACGGGCAGTGTGTGTGGTATCTAGGAGAGTAGGGACTGGGGTACAGTACGGGCAGTGTGTAGGGTTTCTGGGAGGTGAGGGACTGGGGTACAGTACGGGCAGAGTGTGGAGTATCTGGGAGTAGGGACTGTGGTACAGTACGGGCAGTGTGTGGGGTATCTGGGAGAGTAGGGACTGGGGTACAGTACGGGCAGTGTGTGGGGTATCTGAGAGTAGGGACTGGGGTACCGTACGGGCAGTGTGTGGGGTATCTGGGAGAGTAGGGACTGGGGTACAGTACAGGCAGTGTGAGGGGTACCTGGAAGTAGGGACTGGGGTACAGTACAGGCAGTGTGTGCGGTATCTGGGAGAGTTGGGACTGGGGTACAGTACGGGCAGTGTGTGGGGTATCTGGGAGAGTAGGGACTGGGGAACAGTACGGGCAGTGTGTGTGGTATGTGAGAGAGTAGGGACTGGGGTACAGTACAGGCAGTGTGTGGGGTATCCGAGAGTAGGGACTGGGGTAATGTACGGGCAGTGTGTGGGGTATCTGGGAGAGTAGGGACTGGGGTACAGTACGGGCAGTGTGTGGGGTATCTGGGAGAGTAGGGACTGGGGTACAGTACGGGCAGTGTGTGAGGTATCTGGGAGAGTAGGGACTGGGGTACAGTACGAGCAGTGTGTGGGGTATCTGGGAGAGTAGGGACTGGGGTGCAGTACGGGCAGTGTGTGTGGTATCTAGGAGAGTAGGGACTGGGGTACAGTACGGTCAGTGTGTGGGGTATCTGGGAGGTGAGGGACTGGGGTACAGTACAGGCTGTGTGTGGGGTACCTGGGAGTAGGGACTGGGGTACAGTACAGGCAGTGTGTGAGGTATCTGGGAGAGTAGGGACTGGGGTACAGTACGGGCAGTGTGTGGGGTATCTGGGAGAGTAGGGACTGGGGTACAGTAAGGGCAGTGTGTGTGGTATGTGAGAGAGTAGGGACTGGGGTACAGTACAGGCAGTGTGTGGGGTATCTGGGAGAGTAGGGACTGGGGTACAGTACGGGCAGTGTGTGAGGTCTCTGGGAGAGTAGGGACTGGGGTACAGTACGGGCAGTGTGTGGGGTATCTGAGAGTAGGGACGGGGGTACAGTACGGGCAGTGTGTGGGGTATCTGGGAGAGTAGGGACTGGGGTACAGTACGGGCAGTGTGTGAGGTATCTGGGAGAGTAGGGACTGGGGTACAGTACGGGCAGTGTGTGGAGTATCTGGGAGAGTAGGGACTGGGGTACAGTACGGGCAGTGTGTGTGGTATCTAGGAGAGTAGGGACTGGGGTACAGTACGGGCAGTGTGTGGGGTATCTGGGAGGGGAGGGACTGGGGTACAGTACGGGCAGTGTGTGGGGTATCTGGGAGAGTAGGGACTGGGGTACAGTACGGGCAGTGTGTGTGGTATCTAGGAGAGTAGGGACTTGGGTACAGTACGGGCAGTGTGTGGGGTATCTGGGAGGGGAGGGACTGGGGTACAGCACGGGCAGTGTGTGGGGTATCTGGGAGAGAAGGGACTGGGGTACAGTACGGGCAGTGTGTGGGGTTTCTGGGAGAGTAGGGACTGGGGTACAGTACGGGCAGTGTGTGGGGTATCTGGGAGTAGGGACTGGGGTACAGTACGGGCAGTGTGTGGGGTATCTGAGAGAGTAGGGACTGGGGTACAGTGGGGGCAGTGTGTGGGGTATCTGGGAGAGTAGGGACTGGGGTACAGTACAGGTAGTGTGTCCGGTATCTGGCAGAGTAGGGACTGGGGAACAGTACAGGCAGTGTGTGGGGTATCTGGGAGTAGGGACTGGGGTACAGTACGGGCAGTGGGTGGGGTATCTGGGAGAGTAGGGACTGGGGTACAGTACGGGCAGTGTGTGGGGTATCTGGGAGAGTAGGGACTGGGGTACAGTACAGGCAGTGTGTGGGGTATCTGGGAGAGTAGGGACTGGGGTACAGTACGGGCAGTGTGTGGGGTATCTGAGAGTAGGGACGGGGTACCGTACGGGCAGTGTGTGGGGTATTTGAGAGTAGGGACTGGGGTACAGTACGGGTAGTGTGTGGGGTATCTGAGAGTAGGGACTGGGGTACAGTACGGGCAGTGTGTGGGGTATCTGGGAGTAGGGACTGGGGTACAGTACGGGCAGCGTGTGGGGTGTCTGGGAGAGTAGGGACTGGGGTACAGTACGGGCAGTGTGTGGGGTATCTGGGAGAGTAGGGACTGGGGTACAGTACGGGCAGTGTGTGGGGTATCTGGGAGAGTAGGGACTGGGGTACAGTACGGGCAGTGTGTGGGGTATCTGAGAGTAGGGACGGGGGTACAGTACGGGCAGTGTGTGGGGTATCTGAGAGTAGGGACTGGGGTACAGTACGGGCAGAGTGTGGGGTATTTGGGAGAGTAGGGACTGGGCTACAATACGGGCAGTGTGTGGGGTGCCTGGGAGAGTAGGGACAGGGGTACAGTACGGGCAGTGTGTGGGGTATCCGAGAGTAGGGACTGGGGTAATGAACGGGCAGTGTGTGGGTTATCTGGCAGAGTGGGGACTGGGGTACAGTATGGGCAGTGTGTGGGGTATCTGGGAGAGTAGGGACTGGGGTACAGGACGGGCAGTGTGTGAGGTATCTGGGAGAGTAGGGACTGGGGTGCAGTACGGGCAGTGTGTGGGGTATCTGGGAGAGTCGTGACTGGGGTACAGTACGGGCAGTGTGTGTGGTATCTAGGAGAGTAGGGACTGGGGTACAGTACGGTCAGTGTGTGGGGTATCTGGGAGGGGAGGGACTGGGGTACAGTACAGGCTGTGTGTGGGGTACCTGGGAGTAGGGACTGGGGTACAGTACAGGCAGTGTGTGCGGTATCTGGGAGAGTAGGGACTGGGGTACAGTACGGGCAGTGTGTGGGGTATCTGGGAGAGTAGGGACTGGGGTACAGTACGGGCAGTGTGTGTGGTATGTGAGAGAGTAGGGACTGGGGTACAGTACAGGCAGTGTGTGGGGTATCTGGGAGAGTAGGGACTGGGGTACAGTACGGGCAGTGTGTGAGGTATCTGGGAGAGTAGGGACTGGGGTACAGTACGGGCAGTGTGTGGGGTATCCGAGAGTATGGACTGGGGTAATGTACGGGCAGTGTGTGGGGTATCTGGGAGAGTAGGGACTGGGGTACAGTACAGGCAGTGTGTGGGGTATCTGGGAGAGTAGGGACTGGGGTACAGTACGGGCAGTGTGTGGGGTATCTGAGAGTAGGGACGGGGTACCGTACGGGCAGTGTGTGGGGTATTTGAGAGTAGGGACTGGGGTACAGTACGGGTAGTGTGTGGGGTATCTGAGAGTAGGGACTGGGGTACAGTACGGGCAGTGTGTGGGGTATCTGGGAGTAGGGACTGGGGTACAGTACGGGCAGCGTGTGGGGTGTCTGGGAGAGTAGGGACTGGGGTACAGTACGGGCAGTGTGTGGGGTATCTGGGAGAGTAGGGACTGGGGTACAGTACGGGCAGTGTGTGGGGTATCTGGGAGAGTAGGGACTGGGGTACAGTACGGGCAGTGTGTGGGGTATCTGAGAGTAGGGACGGGGGTACAGTACGGGCAGTGTGTGGGGTATCTGAGAGTAGGGACTGGGGTACAGTACGGGCAGAGTGTGGGGTATTTGGGAGAGTAGGGACTGGGCTACAATACGGGCAGTGTGTGGGGTGCCTGGGAGAGTAGGGACAGGGGTACAGTACGGGCAGTGTGTGGGGTATCCGAGAGTAGGGACTGGGGTAATGTACGGGCAGTGTGTGGGTTATCTGGCAGAGTGGGGACTGGGGTACAGTATGGGCAGTGTGTGGGGTATCTGGGAGAGTAGGGACTGGGGTACAGGACGGGCAGTGTGTGAGGTATCTGGGAGAGTAGGGACTGGGGTGCAGTACGGGCAGTGTGTGGGGTATCTGGGAGAGTCGTGACTGGGGTACAGTACGGGCAGTGTGTGTGATATCTAGGAGAGTAGGGACTGGGGTACAGTACGGTCAGTGTGTGGGGTATCTGGGAGGGGAGGGACTGGGGTACAGTACAGGCTGTGTGTGGGGTACCTGGGAGTAGGGACTGGGGTACAGTACAGGCAGTGTGTGCGGTATCTGGGAGAGTAGGGACTGGGGTACAGTACGGGCAGTGTGTGGGGTATCTGGGAGAGTAGGGACTGGGGTACAGTACGGGCAGTGTGTGTGGTATGTGAGAGAGTAGGGACTGGGGTACAGTACAGGCAGTGTGTGGGGTATCTGGGAGAGTAGGGACTGGGGTACAGTACGGGCAGTGTGTGAGGTATCTGGGAGAGTAGGGACTGGGGTACAGTACGGACAGTGTGTGGGGTATCCGAGAGTATGGACTGGGGTAATGTACGGGCAGTGTGTGGGGTATCTGGGAGAGTAGGGACTGCGGTACAGTATGGGCAGTGTGTGGGGTATCTGGGAGAGTAGGGACTGGGGTACAGTACGGGCAGTGTGTGAGGTATCTGGGAGAGTAGGGACTGGGGTACAGTACGGGCAGTGTGTGGGGTATCTGGGAGAGTAGGGACTGGGGTACAGTACGGGCAGTGTGTGTGGTATCTAGGAGAGTAGGGACTGGGGTACAGTACGGGCAGTGTGTGGGGTATCTGGGAGGGGAGGGACTGGGGTACAGTACGGGCAGTGTGTGGGGTATCTGGGAGAGTAGGGACTGGGGTACAGTACGGGCAGTGTGTGTGGGATCTAGGAGAGTAGGGACTGGGGTACAGTACGGGCAGTGTGTGGGGTATCTGGGAGGGGAGGGACTGGGGTACAGTACAGGCAGTGTGTGGGGTATCTGGGAGAGAAGGGACTGGGGTACAGTACGGGCAGTGTGTGGGGTTTCTGGGAGAGTAGGGACTGGGGTACAGTACGGGCAGTGTGTGGGGTATCTGGGAGTAGGGACTGGGGTACAGTACGGGCAGTGTGTGGGGTATCTGAGAGAGTAGGGACTGGGGTACAGTGGGGGCAGTGTGTGGGGTATCTGGGAGAGTAGGGACTGGGGTACAGTACAGGTAGTGTGTGCGGTATCTGGCAGAGTAGGGACTGGGGAACAGTACAGGCAGTGTGTGGGGTATCTGGGAGTAGGGACTGGGGTACAGTACGGGCAGTGGGTGGGGTATCTGGGAGAGTAGGGACTGGGGTACAGTACGGGCAGTGTGTGGGGTATCTGGGAGAGTAGGGACTGGGATACAGTACAGGCAGTGTGTGGGGTATCTGGGAGAGTAGGAACTGGGGTACAGTACGGGCAGTGTGTGGGGTATCTGAGAGTAGGGACTGGGGTACCGTACGGGCAGTGTGTGGGGTATTTGAGAGTAGGGACTGGGGTACAGTACGGGTAGTGTGTGGGGTATCTGAGAGTAGGGACTGGGGTACAGTACGGGCAGTGTGTGGGGTATCTGGGAGTAGGGACTGGGGTACAGTACGGGCAGTGTGTGAGGTATCTGGGAGTAGGGACTGGGGTACAGTACGGGCAGCGTGTGGGGTGTCTGGGAGAGTAGGGACTGGGGTACAGTACGGGCAGTGTGTGGGGTATCTGGGAGAGTAGGGACTGGGGTACAGTACCGGCAGTGTGTGGGGTATCTGAGAGTAGGGACGGGGGTACAGTACGGGCAGTGTGTGGGGTATCTGAGAGTAGGGACTGGGGTACAGTACGGGCAGTGTGTGGGGTATCCGAGACTAGGGACTGGGGTAATGTACGGGCAGTGTGTGGGGTATCTGGCAGAGTGGGGACTGGGGTACAGTACGGGCAGTGTGTGGGGTATCTGGGAGAGCAGGGACTGGGGTACAGGACGGGCAGTGTGTGAGGTATCTGGGAGAGTAGGGACTGGGGTACAGTACGGGCAGTGTGTGGGGTATCTGGGAGAGTAGGGACTGGGGTCCAGTACGGGCAGTGTGTGTGGTATCTGGGAGAGTAGGGACTGGGGTACAGTACGGGCAGTGTGTGGGGTATCTGGGAGAGTAGGGACTGGGGTACAGTACGGGCAGTGTGTGGGGTATCTGGGAGGGGAGGGACTGGGGTACAGTACGGGCAGAGTGTGGAGTATCTGGGAGTAGGGACTGGGGTACAGTACGGGCAGTGTGTGGGGTATCTGGGAGAGTAGGGACTGGGGTACAGTACGGGCAGTGAGTGGGGTATCTGGGAGAGTAGGGACTGGGGTACAGTACAGGTAGTGTGTGGGGTATCTGAGAGAGTAGGGACTGGGGTACCGTACGGGCAGTGTGTGGGGTATCTGGGAGAGTAGGGACTGGGGTACAGTACAGGCAGTGTGTGGGGTACATGGAAGTAGGGACTGGGGTACAGTACAGGCAGTATGTGCGGTATCTGGGAGAGTAGGGACTGGGGTACAGTACGGGCAGTGTGTGGGGTATCTGGGAGAGTAGGGACTGGGGTACAGTATGGGCAGTGTGTGTGGTATGCGAGAGAGTAGGGACTGGGGTACAGTACAGGCAGTGTGTGGGGTATCCGAGAGTAGGGACTGGGGTAATGTACGGGCAGTGTGTGGGGTATCTGGGAGAGTAGGGACTGGGGTACAGTACGGGCAGTGTGTGGGGTATCTGGGAGAGTAGGGACTGGGGTACAGTACGGGCAGTGTGTGAGGTATCTGGGAGAGTAGGGACTGGGGTACAGTACGAGCAGTGTGTGGGGTATCTGGGAGAGTAGGGACTGGGGTACAGTACGGGCAGTGTGTGGGGTATCTGGGAGAGTAGGGACTGGGGTACAGTACAGGCAGTGTGTGGGGTATCTGGGAGAGTAGGGACTGGGGTACAGTACGGGTAGTGTGTGGGGTATCTGAGAGTAGGGACTGGGGTACAGTACGGGCAGTGTGTGGGGTATCTGGGAGAGTAGGGACTGGGGTACAGTACGGGCAGTGTGTGGGGTATCTGGGAGGGGAGGGACTGGGGTACAGTACGGGCAGAGTGTGGAGTATCTGGGAGTAGGGACTGGGGTACAGTACGGGCAGTGTGTGGGGTATCTGGGAGAGTAGGGACTGGGGTACAGTACGGGCAGTGAGTGGGGTATCTGGGAGAGTAGGGACTGGGGTACAGTAAAGGTAGTGTGTGGGGTATCTGAGAGAGTAGGGACTGGGGTACCGTACGGGCAGTGTGTGGGGTATCTGGGAGAGTAGGGACTGGGGTACAGTACAGGCAGTGTGTGCGGTATCTGGGAGAGTAGGGACTGGGGTACAGTACGGGCAGTGTGTGGGGTATCTGGGAGAGTAGGGACTGGGGTACAGTACGGGCAGTGTGTGTGGTATGTGAGAGAGTAGGGACTGGGGTACAGTACAGGCAGTGTGTGGGGTATCCGAGAGTAGGGACTGGGGTAATGTACGGGCAGTGTGTGGGGTATCTGGGAGAGTAGGGACTGGGGTACAGTACGGGCAGTGTGTGGGGTATCTGGGAGAGTAGGGACTGGGGTACAGTACGGGCAGTGTGTGAGGTATCTGGGAGAGTAGGGACTGGGGTACAGTACGAGCAGTGTGTGGGGTATCTGGGAGAGTAGGGACTGGGGTACAGTACGGGCAGTGTGTGTGGTATCTAGGAGAGTAGGGACTGGGGTACAGTACGGTCAGTGTGTGGGGTATCTGGGAGGGGAGGGACTGGGGTACAGTACAGGCTGTGTGTGGGGTACCTGGGAGTAGGGGCTGGGGTACAGTACAGGCAGTGTGTGCGGTATCTGGGAGAGTAGGGACTGGGATACAGTACGGGCAGTGTGTGGGGTATCTGGGAGAGTAGAGACTGGGGTACAGTACGGGCAGTGTGTGTGGTATGTGAGAGAGTAGGGACTGGGGTACAGTACAGGCAGTGTGTGGGGTATCTGGGAGAGTAGGGACTGGGGTACAGTACGGGCAGTCTGTGAGGTATCTGGGAGAGTAGGGACTGGGGTACAGTACGGGCAGTGTGTGGGGTATCCGAGAGTATGGACTGGGGTAATGTACGGGCAGTGTGTGGGGTATCTGGGAGAGTAGGGACTGGGGTACAGTACGGGCAGTGTGTGAGGTATCTGGGAGAGTAGGGACTGGGGTACAGTACGGGCAGTGTGTGGGGTATCTGGGAGAGTAGGGACTGGGGTACAGTACGGGCAGTGTGTGTGGTATCTAGGAGAGTAGGGACTGGGGTACAGTACGGGCAGTGTGTGGGGTATCTGGGAGGGGAGGGACTGGGGTACAGTACGGGCAGTGTGTGGAGTATCTGGGAGTAGGGACTGGGGTACAGTACGGGCAGTGTGTGGGGTATCTGGGAGAGTAGGGACTGGGGTACCGTACGGGCAGTGTGTGGGGTGTCTGGGAGAGTAGGACAGGGGTACAGCACGGGCAGTGTGTGGGGTATCCGAGAGTAGGGACTGGGGTAATGTACGGGCAGTGTGTGGGGTATCTGGGAGAGAAGGGACTGGGGTACAGTACGGGCAGTGTGTGGGGTTTCTGGGAGAGTAGGGACTGGGGTACAGTACGGGCAGTGTGTGGGGTATCTGGGAGTAGGTACTGGGGTACAGTACGGGCAGTGTGTGGGGTATCTGAGAGAGTAGGGACTGGGGTACAGTGGGGGCAGTGTGTGGGGTATCTGGGAGAGTAGGGACTGGGGTACAGTACAGGTAGTGTGTGCGGTATCTGGCAGAGTAGGGACTGGGGAACAGTACAGGCAGTATGTGGGGTATCTGGGAGTAGGGACTGGGGTACAGTACGGGCAGTGGGTGGGGTATCTGGGAGAGTAGGGACTGCGGTACAGTATGGGCAGTGTGTGGGGTGTCTGGGAGAGCAGGGACTGGGGTACAGTACGGGCAGTGTGTGGGGTATCTGGGAGTAGGGACTGGGGTACAGTACGGGCAGTGTGTGAGGTATCTGGGAGTAGGGACTGGGGTACAGTACGGGCAGCGTGTGAGGTGTCTGGGAGAGTAGGGACTGGGGTACAGTACGGGCAGTGTGTGGGGCATCTGGGAGAGTAGGGACTGGGGTACAGTACGGGCAGTGTGTGGGGTATCTGAGAGTAGGGACGGGGGTACAGTACGGGCAGTGTGTGGGGTATCTGAGAGTAGGGACTGGGGTACAGTACGGGCAGTGTGTGGGGTATTTGGGAGAGTAGGGACTGGGGTACAATACGGGCAGCGTGTGGGGTGCCTGGGAGAGTAGGGACAGGGGTACAGTACGGGCAGTGTGTGGGGTATCCGAGAGTAGGGACTGGGGTAATGTACGGGCAGTGTGTGGGGTATCTGGCAGAGTGGGGACTGGGGTACAGTACGGGCAGTGTGTGTGGTATGTGAGAGAGTAGGGACTGGGGTACAGTACAGGCAGTGTGTGGGGTATCTGGGAGAGTAGGGACTGGGGTACAGGACGGGCAGTGTGTGAGGTGTCTGGGAGAGTAGGGACTGGGGTACAGTACGGGCAGTGTGTGGGGTATCTGGGAGAGTAGGGACTGGGGTCCAGTACGGGCAGTGTGTGTGGTATCTAGGAGAGTAGGGACTGGGGTACAGTACGGGCAGTGTGTGGGGTATCTGGGAGAGTAGGGACTGGGGTACAGTACGGGCAGTGTGTGGGGTATCTGGGAGGGGAGGGACTGGGGTACAGTACGGGCAGAGTGTGGAGTATCTGGGAGTAGGGACTGGGGTACAGTACGGGCAGTGTGTGGGGTATCTGGGAGAGTAGGGACTGGGGTACAGTACGGGCAGTGAGTGGGGTATCTGGGAGAGTAGGGACTGGGGTACAGTACAGGTCGTGTGTGGGGTATCTGAGAGAGTAGGGACTGGGGTACAGTACAGGCAGTGTGTGGGGTACCTGGAAGTAGGGACTGGGGTACAGTACAGGCAGTGTGTGCGGTATCTGGGAGAGTAGGGACTGGGGTAATGTACGGGCAGTGTGTGGGGTATCTGGGAGAGTAGGGACTGAGGTACAGTACGGGCAGTGTGTGGGGTATCTGGGAGAGTAGGGACTGGGGTACAGTACGGGCAGTGTGTGAGGTATCTGGGAGAGTAGGGACTGGGGTACAGTACGAGCAGTGTGTGGGGTATCTGGGAGAGTAGGGACTTGGGTACAGTACGGGCAGTGTGTGTGGTATCTAGGAGAGTAGGGACTGGGGTACAGTACGGGCAGTGTGTGGGGTATCTGAGAGTAGGGACGGGGGTACAGTACGGGCAGTGTGTGGGGTATCTGAGAGTAGGGACTGGGGTACAGTACGGGCAGTGTGTGGGGTTTTTGGGAGAGTAGGGACTGGGGTACAATACGGGCAGTGTGTGGGGTGCCTGGGAGAGTAGGGACAGGGGTACAGTACGGGCAGTGTGTGGGGTATCCGAGAGTAGGGACTGGGGTAATGTACGGGCAGTGTGTGGGGAATCTGGCAGAGTGGGGACTGGGGTACAGTACGGGCAGTGTGTGGGGTATCTGGGAGAGTAGGGACTGGGGTACAGGACGGGCAGTGTGTGAGGTATCTGGGAGAGTAGGGACTGGGGTACAGTACGGGCAGTGTGTGGGGTATCTGGGAGAGTAGGGACTGGGGTCCAGTATGGGCAGTGTGTGTGGTATCTAGGAGAGTAGGGTCTGGGGTACAGTACGGGCAGTGTGTGGGGTATCTGGGAGAGTAGGGACTGGGGTACAGTATGGGCAGTGTGTGGGGTATCGGGGAGGGGAGGGACTGGGGTACAGTACGGGCAGAGTGTGGAGTATCTGGGAGTAGGGACTGGGGTACAGTACGGGCAGTGTGTGGGGTATCTGGGAGAGTAGGGACTGGGGTACAGTACGGGCAGTGAGTGGGGTATCTGGGAGAGTAGGGACTGGGGTACAGTACAGGTAGTGTGTGGGGTATCTGAGAGAGTAGGGACTGGGGTACCGTACGGGCAGTGTGTGGGGTATCTGGGAGAGTAGGGACTGGGGTACAGGACAGGCAGTGTGTGGGGTACCTGGAAGTAGGGACTGGGGTACAGTACAGGCAGTGTGTGCGGTATCTGGGAGAGTAGGGACTGGGGTACAGTACGGGCAGTGTGTGGGGTATCTGGGAGAGTAGGGACTGGGGTACAGTACGGGCAGTGTGTGTGGTATGTGAGAGAGTAGGGACTTGGGTGCAGTACAGGCAGTGTGTGGGGTATCCGAGAGTAGGGACTGGGGTAATGTACGGGCAGTATGTGGGGTATCTGGGAGAGTAGGGACTGGGGTACAGTACGGGCAGTGTGTGGGGTATCTGGGAGAGTAGGGACTGGGGTACAGTACGGGCAGTGTGTGAGGTATCTGGGAGAGTAGGGACTGGGGTACAGTACGAGCAGTGTGTGGGGTATCTGGGAGAGTAGGGACTGGGGTACAGTACGGGCAGTGTGTGGGGTATCTGGGAGAGTAGGGACTGGGGTACAGTACAGGCAGTATGTGGGGTATCTGGGAGAGTAGGGACTGGGGTACAGTACGGGCAGTGTGTGGGGTATCTGAGAGTAGGGACTGGGGTACAGTATGGGCAGTGTGTGGGGTATCTGGGAGAGTAGGGACTGGGGTACAGTACGGGCAGTGTGTGGGGTATCTGGGAGGGGAGGGACTGGGGTACAGTACGGGCAGAGTGTGGAGTATCTGGGAGTAGGGACTGGGGTACAGTACGGGCAGTGTGTGGGGTATCTGGGAGAGTAAGGACTGGGGTACAGTACGGGCAGTGAGTGGGGTATCTGGGAGAGTAGGGACTGGGGTACAGTACAGGTAGTGTGTGGGGTATCTGAGAGAGTAGGGACTGGGGTACCGTACATGCAGTGTGTGGGGTATCTGGGAGAGTAGGGACTGGGGTACAGTACAGGCAGTGTGTGGGGTACCTCGAAGTAGGGTCTGGGGTACAGTACAGGCAGTGTGTGCGGTACCTGGGAGAGTAGGGACTGGGGTACAGTACGGGCAGTGTGTGGGGTATCTGGTAGAGTAGGGACTGGGGTACAGTACGGGCAGTGTGTGTGGTATGTGAGAGAGTAGGGACTGGGGTACAGTACAGGCAGTGTGTAGGGTATCCGAGAGTAGGGACTGGGGTAATGTACGGGCAGTGTGTGGGGTATCTGGGAGAGATGGGACTGGGGTACAGTACGGGCAGTGTGTGGGGTATCTGGGAGAGTAGGGACTGGGGTACAGTACGGGCAGTGTGTGAGGTATCTGGGAGAGTAGGGACTGGGGTACAGTACGAGCAGTGTGTGGGGTATCTGGGAGAGTAGGGACTGGGGTACAGTACGGGCAGTGTGTGTGGTATCTAGGAGAGTAGGGACTGGGGTACAGTACGGTCAGTGTGTGGGGTATCTGGGAGGGGAGGGACTGGGGTGCAGTACAGGCTGTGTGTGGGGTACCTGGGAGTAGGGACTGGGGTACAGTACAGGCAGTGTGTGCGGTATCTGGTAGAGTAGGGACTGGGGTACAGTACGGGCAGTGTGTGGGGTATCTGGGAGAGTAGGGACTGGGGTACAGTATGGGCAGTGTGTGGGGTATCTGGGAGAGTAGTGACTGGGGTACAGTACGGGCAGTGTGTGGGGTATTTGGGAGAGTAGGGACTGGGGTACAGTACGGGCAGTGTGTGTGGTATCTAGGAGAGTAGGGACTGGGGTACAGTACGGGCAGTGTGAGGGGTATCTGGGAGGGGAGGGACTGGGGTACAGTGCGGGCAGTGTGTGGAGTATCTGGGAGTAGGGACTGGGGTACAGTACGGGCAGTGTGTGGGGTATCTGGGAGAGTAGGGACTGGGGTACAGTACGGGCAGTGTGTGGGGTGTCTGGGAGAGTAGGGACAGGGGTACAGCACGGGCAGTGTGTGGGGTATCCGAGAGTAGGGACTGGGGTAATGTACGGGCAGAGTGTGGGGTTTCTGGGAGAGTAGGGACTGGTGTACAGTACGGGCAGTGTGTGGGGTATCTGGGAGTAGGGACTGGGGTACAGTACGGGCAGTGTGTGGGGTATCGGAGAGAGTAGGGACTGGGGTACAGTGGGGGCAGTGTGTGGGGTATCTGGGAGAGTAGGGACTGGGGTACAGTACAGGTACTGTGTGCGGTATCTGGCAGAGTAGGGACTGGGGAACAGTACAGGCAGTGTGTGGGGTATCTGGGAGTAGGGACTGGGGTACAGTACGGGCAGTGGGTGGGGTATCTGGGAGAGTAGGGACTGGGGTACAGTACGGGCAGTGTGTGGGGTATCTGGGAGAGTAGGGACTGGGGTACAGTACAGGCAGTGTGTGGGGTATCTGGGAGAGTAGGGACTGGGGTACAGTACGGGCAGTGTGTGGGGTATCTGAGAGTAGGGACTGGGGTACCGTACGGGCAGTGTGTGGGGTATTTGAGAGTAGGGACTGGGGTACAGTACGGGCAGTGTGTGGGGTATCTGAGAGTAGGGACAGGGGTACAGTACGGGCAGTGTGTGGGGTATCTGAGAGCAGGGACTGCGGTATAGTATGGGCAGTGTGTGGGGTGTCTGGGAGAGCAGGGACTGGGGTACAGTACGGGCAGTGTGTGGGGTATATGGGATTAGGGACTGGGGTACAGTACGGGCAGTGTGTGAGGTATCTGGGAGTAGGGACTGGGGTACAGTACGGGCAGCGTGTGGGGTGTCTGGGAGAGTAGGGACTGGGGTACAGTACGGGCAGTGTGTGGGGTATCTGGGAGAGTAGGGACTGGGGTACAGTACGGGCAGTGTGTGGGGTATCTGGGAGAGTAGGGACTGGGGTACAGTACGGGCAGTGTGTGTGGTATCTGAGAGTAGGGACAGGGGTACAGTACGGGCAGTGTGTGGGGTATCTGAGAGTAGGGACTGGGGTACAGTACGGGCAGTGTGTGGGGTATTTGGGAGAGTAGGGTCTGGGGTACAATACGGGCAGTGTGTGGGGTGCCTGGGAGAGTAGGGACAGGGGTACAGTACGGGCAGTGTGTGGGGTATCCGAGAGTAGGGACTGGGGTAATGTACGGGCAGTGTGTGGGGTATCTGGCAGAGTGGGGACTGGGGTACAGTACGGGCAGTGTGTGGGGTATCTGGGAGAGTAGGGACTGGGGTACAGGACGGGCAGTGTGTGAGGTATCTGGGGGAGTAGGGACTGGGGTACAGTACGGGCAGTGTGTGGGGTATCTGGGAGAGTAGGGACCGGGGTCCAGTACGGGCAGTGTGTGTGGTATCTAGGAGAGTAGGGACTGGGATACAGTACGGGCAGTGTGTGGGGTATCTGGGAGAGTAGGGACTGGGGTACAGTACGGGCAGTGTGTGGGGTATCTGGGAGGGGAGGGACTGGGGTACAGTACGGGCAGAGTGTGGAGTATCTGGTAGTAGGGACTGGGGTACAGTACGGGCAGTGTGTGGGGTATCTGGGAGAGTAGGGACTGGGGTACAGTACGGGCAGTGAGTGGGGTATCTGGGAGAGTAGGGACTGGGGTACAGAACAGGTAGTGTGTGGGGTATCTGAGAGAGTAGGGACTGGGGTACCGTACGGGCAGTGTGTGGGGTATCTGGGAGAGTAGGGACTGGGGTACAGTACAGGCAGTGTGTGGGGTACCTGGAAGTAGGGACTGGGGTACAGTACAGCCAGTGTGTGCGGTATCTGGGAGAGTAGGGACTGGGGTACAGTACGGGCAGTGTGTGGGGTATCTGGGAGAGTAGGGACTGGGGTACAGTACGGGCAGTGTGTGTGGTATGTGAGAGAGTAGGGACTGGGGTACAGTACAGGCAGTGTGTGGGGTATCCGAGAGTAGGGACTGGGGTAATGTACGGGCAGTGTGTGGGGTATCTGGGAGAGTAGGGACTGGGGTACAGTACGGGCAGTGTGTGGGGTATCTGGGAGAGTAGGGACTGGGGTACAGTACGGGCAGTGTGTGAGGTATCTGGGAGAGTAGGGACTGGGGTACAGTACGAGCAGTGTGTGGGGTATCTGGGAGAGTAGGGACTGGGGTACAGTACGGGCAGTGTGTGTGGTATCTAGGAGAGTAGGGACTGGGGTACAGTACGGTCAGTGTGTGGGGTATCTGGGAGGGGAGGGACTGGGGTACAGTACAGGCTGTGTGTGGGGTACCTGGGAGTAGGGACTGGGGTACAGTACAGGCAGTGTGTGCGGTATCTGGGAGAGTAGGGACTGGGGTACAGTACGGGCAGTGTGTGGGGTATCTGGGAGAGTAGGGACTGGGGTACAGTACGGGCAGTGTGTGTGGTATGTGAGAGAGTAGGGACTGGGGTACAGTACAGGCAGTGTGTGGGGTATCTGGGAGAGTAGGGACTGGGGTACAGTACGGGCAGTGTGTGAGGTATCTGGGAGAGTAGGGACTGGGATACAGTACGGGCAGTGTGTGGGGTATCCGAAAGTATGGACTGGGGTAATGTACGGGCAGTGTGTGGGGTATCTGGGAGAGTAGGGACTGCGGTACAGTATGGGCAGTGTGTGGGGTATCTGGGAGAGTAGGGACTGGGGTACAGTACGGGCAGTGTGTGAGGTATCTGGGAGAGTAGGGACTGGGATACAGTACGGGCAGTGTGTGGGGTATCTGGGAGAGTAGGGACTGGGGTACAGTACGGGCAGTGTGTGTGGTATCTAGGAGAGTAGGGACTGAGGTACAGTACGGGCAGTGTGTGGGGTATCTGGGAGGGGAGGGACTGGGGTACAGTACGGGCAGTGTGTGGAGTATCTGGGAGTAGGGACTGGGGTACAGTACGGGCAGTGTGTGGGGTATCTGGGAGAGTAGGGACTGGGGTACAGTACGGGCAGTGTGTGGGGTGTCTGGGAGAGTAGGGACAGGGGTACAGCACGGGCAGTGTGTGGGGTATCCGAGAGTAGGGACTGGGGTAATGTACGGGCAGTGTGTGGGGTATCTGGGAGAGAAGGGACTGGGGTACAGTACGGGCAGTGTGTGGGGTTTCTGGGAGAGTAGGGACTGGGGTACAGTGGGGGCAGTGTGTGGGGTATCTGGGAGAGTAGGGACTGGGGTACAGTACAGGTAGCGTGTGCGGTATCTGGCAGAGTAGGGACTGGGGAACAGTACAGGCAGTGTGTGGGGTATCTGGGAGTAGGGACTGGGGTACAGTACGGGCAGTGGGTGGGGTATCTGGGAGAGTAGGGACTGGGGTACAGTACGGGCAGTGTGCGGGGTATCTGGGAGAGTAGGGACTGGGGTACAGTACAGGCAGTGTGTGGGGTATCTGGGAGAGTAGGGACTGGGGTACAGTACGGGCAGTGTGTGGGGTATCTGAGAGTAGGGACTGGGGTACCGTACGGGCAGTGTGTGGGGTATTTGAGAGTAGGGACTGGGGTACAGTACGGGCAGTGTGTGGGGTATCTGAGAGTAGGGACTGGGGTAGAGTACGGGCAGTGTGTGGGGTATCTGAGAGTAGGGACTGCGGTACAGTATGGGCAGCGTGTGGGGTGTCTGGGAGAGCAGGGACTGGGGTACAGTACGGGCAGTGTGTGGGGTATCTGGGAGTATGGACTGGGGTACAGTACGGGCAGTGTGTGAGCTATCTGGGAGTAGGGACTGGGGTACAGTACGGGCAGCGTGTGGGGTGTCTGGGAGAGTAGGGACTGGGGTACAGTACGGGCAGTGTGTGGGGTATCTGGGAGAGTAGGGACTGGGGTACAGTACGGGCAGTGTGTGGGGTATCTGTGAGAGTAGGGACTGGGGTACAGTACGGGCAATGTGTGGGGTATCTGAGAGTAGGGACGGGGGTACAGTACGGGCAGTGTGTGGGGTATCTGAGAGTAGGGACTGGGGTACAGTACGGGCAGTGTGTGGGGTATTTCGGAGAGTAGGGACTGGGGTACAATACGGGCAGTGTGTGGGGTACCTGGGAGAGTAGGGACAGGGGTACAGTACGGGCAGTGTGTGGGGTATCCGAGAGTAGGGACTGGGGTAATGTACGGGCAGTGTGTGGGGTATCTGGCAGAGTGGGGACTGGGGTACAGTACGGGCAGCGTGTGGGGTATCTGGGAGAGTAGGGACTGGGGTACAGGACGGGCAGTGTGAGAGGTATCTGGGAGAGTAGGGACTGGGGTACAGTACGGGCAGTGTGTGGGGTATCTGGGAGGGGAGGGACTGGGGTACAGTACAGGCAGTGTGTGGAGTATCTGGGAGTAGGGACTGGGGTACAGTACGGGCAGTGTGTGGGGTATCTGGGAGAGTAGGGACTGGGGTAGAGTATGGGCAGTGAGTGGGGTATCTGGGAGAGCAGGGACTGGGGTACAGTACAGGCAGTGTGTGGGGTATCTGAGAGAGTAGGGACGGGGGTACCGTACGGGCAGTGTGTGGGGTATCTGGGAGAGTAGGGACTGGGGTACAGTACAGGCGGTGTGTGGGGTACCTGGGAGTAGGGACTGGGGTACAGTACAGGCAGTGTCTGCGGTATCTGGGAGAGTAGGGACTGGGGTACAGTACGGGCAATGTGTGGGGTATCTGGGAGAGTAGGGACTGGGGTACAGTACGGGCAGTGTGTGTGGTATCTGAGAGAGTAGGGACTGGGGTACAGTACAGGCAGTATGTGGGGTATCTGGGAGAGTAGGGACTGGGGTACAGTACGGGCAGTGTGTGAGGTATCTGGGAGAGTAGGGACTGGGGTACAGTACGGGCAGTGTGTGAGGTATCTGGGAGAGTAGGGACTGGGATACAGTACGGGCAGTGTGTGGGGTATCTGGGAGAGTAGGGACTGGGGTACAGTACGGGCAGTGTGTGTGGTATCTAGGAGAGTAGGGACTGAGGTACAGTACGGGCAGTGTGTGGGGTATCTGGGAGGGGAGGGACTGGGGTACAGTACGGGCAGTGTGTGGAGTATCTGGGAGTAGGGACTGGGGTACAGTACGGGCAGTGTGTGGGGTATCTGGGAGAGTAGGGACTGGGGTACAGTACGGGCAGTGTGTGGGGTGTCTGGGAGAGTAGGGACAGGGGTACAGCACGGGCAGTGTGTGGGGTATCCGAGAGTAGGGACTGGGGTAATGTACGGGCAGTGTGTGGGGTATCTGGGAGAGAAGGGACTGGGGTACAGTACGGGCAGTGTGTGGGGTTTCTGGGAGAGTAGGGACTGGGGTACAGTGGGGGCAGTGTGTGGGGTATCTGGGAGAGTAGGGACTGGGGTACAGTACAGGTAGCGTGTGCGGTATCTGGCAGAGTAGGGACTGGGGAACAGTACAGGCAGTGTGTGGGGTATCTGGGAGTAGGGACTGGGGTACAGTACGGGCAGTGGGTGGGGTATCTGGGAGAGTAGGGACTGGGGTACAGTACGGGCAGTGTGTGGGGTTTCTGGGAGAGTAGGGACTGGGGTACAGTGGGGGCAGTGTGTGGGGTATCTGGGAGAGTAGGGACTGGGGTACAGTACAGGTAGCGTGTGCGGTATCTGGCAGAGTAGGGACTGGGGAACAGTACAGGCAGTGTGTGGGGTATCTGGGAGTAGGGACTGGGGTACAGTACGGGCAGTGGGTGGGGTATCTGGGAGAGTAGGGACTGGGGTACAGTACGGGCAGTGTGCGGGGTATCTGGGAGAGTAGGGACTGGGGTACAGTACAGGCAGTGTGTGGGGTATCTGGGAGAGTAGGGACTGGGGTACAGTACGGGCAGTGTGTGGGGTATCTGAGAGTAGGGACTGGGGTACCGTACGGGCAGTGTGTGGGGTATTTGAGAGTAGGGACTGGGGTACAGTACGGGCAGTGTGTGGGGTATCTGAGAGTAGGGACTGGGGTAGAGTACGGGCAGTGTGTGGGGTATCTGAGAGTAGGGACTGCGGTACAGTATGGGCAGCGTGTGGGGTGTCTGGGAGAGCAGGGACTGGGGTACAGTACGGGCAGTGTGTGGTGTATCAGGGAGTATGGACTGGGGTACAGTACGGGCAGTGTGTGAGCTATCTGGGAGTAGGGACTGGGGTACAGTACGGGCAGCGTGTGGGGTGTCTGGGAGAGTAGGGACTGGGGTACAGTACGGGCAGTGTGTGGGGTATCTGGGAGAGTAGGGACTGGGGTACAGTACGGGCAGTGTGTGGGGTATCTGGGAGAGTAGGGACTGGGGTACAGTACGGGCAGTGTGTGGGGTATCTGAGAGTAGGGACGGGGGTACAGTACGGGCAGTGTGTGGGGTATC
Organism: Scyliorhinus torazame; assembly: GCF_047496885.1. Classification (NCBI taxonomy): domain Eukaryota; kingdom Metazoa; phylum Chordata; class Chondrichthyes; order Carcharhiniformes; family Scyliorhinidae; genus Scyliorhinus; species Scyliorhinus torazame. The sequence continues at coordinate 80,393 of NW_027308035.1, read as the reverse complement.
TGAGAGTAGGGACTGGGGTACAGTACGGGCAGTGTGTGGGGTATTTGGGAGAGTAGGGACTGGGGTACAATACGGGCAGTGTGTGGAGTACCTGGGAGAGTAGGGACAGGGGTACAGTACGGGCAGTGTGTGGGGTATCCGAGAGTAGGGACTGGGGTAATGTACGGGCAGTGTGTGGGGTATCTGGCAGAGTGGGGACTGGGGTACAGTACGGGCAGCGTGTGGGGTATCTGGGAGAGTAGGGACTGGGGTACAGGACGGGCAGTGTGTGAGGTATCTGGGAGAGTAGGGACTGGGGTACAGTACGGGCAGTGTGTGGGGTATCTGGGAGGGGAGGGACTGGGGTACAGTACAGGCAGTGTGTGGAGTATCTGGGAATAGGGACTGGGGTACAGTACGGGCAGTGTGTGGGGTATCTGGGAGAGTAGGGACTGGGGTAGAGTATGGGCAGTGAGTGGGGTATCTGGGAGAGCAGGGACTGGGGTACAGTACAGGCAGTGTGTGGGGTATCTGAGAGAGTAGGGACGGGTGTACCGTACGGGCAGTGTGTGGGGTATCTGGGAGAGTAGGGACTGGGGTACAGTACAGGCGGTGTGTGGGGTACCTGGGAGTAGGGACTGGGGTACAGTACAGGCAGTGTCTGCGGTATCTGGGAGAGTAGGGACTGGGGTACAGTACGGGCAATGTGTGGGGTATCTGGGAGAGTAGGGACTGGGGTACAGTACGGGCAGTGTGTGTGGTATCTGAGAGAGTAGGGACTGGGGTACAGTACAGGCAGTATGTGGGGTATCTGGGAGAGTAGGGACTGGGGTACAGTACGGGCAGTGTGTGAGGTATCTGGGAGAGTAGGGACTGGGGTACAGTACGGGCAGTGTGTGGGGTATCCGAGAGTAGGGACTGGGGTAATGTACGCGCAGTGTGTGGGGTATCTGGGAGAGTAGGGACTGGGGTACAGTACGGGCAGTGTGTGGGGTATCTGGGAGAGTAGGGACAGGGGTACAGTACGGGCAGTGTGTGGGGTATCTGGGAGAGTAGGGACTGGGGTACAGTACGGGCAGTGTGTGAGGTATCTGGGAGAGTAGGGACTGGGGTACAGTACGGGCAGTGTGTGGGGTATCTGGGAGAGTAGGGACTGGGGTACAGTCCGGGCAGTGTGTGAGGTATCTGGGAGAGTAGGGACTGGGGTACAGTACGGGCAGTGTGTGGGGTATCTGGGAGAGGAGGGACTGGGGTACAGTACGGGCAGTGTCTGTGGTATCTAGGAGAGTAGGGACTGGGGTACAGTACGGGCAGTGTGTGGGGTATCTGGGAGGGGAGGGGCTGGGGTACAGTACGGGCAGAGTGTGGAGTATCTGGGAGTAGGGACTGGGGTACAGTACGGGCAGTGTGTGGGGTATCTGCGAGAGTAGGGACTGGGGTACAGTACGGGCAGTAAGTGGGGTATCTGGGAGAGTAGGGACTGGGGTACAGTACAGGCAGTGTGTGGGGTATCTGAGAGAGTAGGGACTGGGGTACCGTACGGGCAGTGTGTGGGGTATCTGGGAGAGTAGGGACTGGGGTACAGTACAGGCAGTGTGTGGGGTACCTGGGAGTAGGGACTGGGGTACAGTACAGGCAGTGTGTGCGGTATCTGGGAGAGTAGGGACTGGGGTACAGTACGGGCAGTGTGTTTGGTATCTGGGAGAGTAGGGACTGGGGTACAGTACGGGCAGTGTGTGTGGTATGTGAGAGAGTAGGGACTGGGGTACAGTACAGGCAGTGTGTGGGGTATCTGGGAGAGTAGGGACTGGGGTACAGTACGGGCAGTGTGTGAGGTATCTGGGAGAGTAGGGACGGGGGTACAGTACGGGCAGTGTGTGGGGTATCCGAGAGTCGGGACTGTGGTAATGTACGGGCAGTGTGTGGGGTATCTGGGAGAGTAGGGACTGGGGTACAGTACGGGCAGTGTGTGGGGAATCTGGGAGAGTCGGGACTGGGGTAATGTACGGGCAGTGTGTGAGGTATCTGGGAGAGTGGGGACTGGGGTACAGAACGGGCAGTGTGTGGGGTATCTGGGAGAGTAGGGACTGGGGTACAGTACGGGCAGTGTGTGTGGTATCTAGGAGAGTAGGGACTGGGGAACAGTACGTGCAGTGTGTGGGGTATCTGGGAGGGGAGGGACTGGGGTACAGTACGGGCATTGTGTGGAGTATCTGGGAGTAGGGACTGGGGTACAGTACGGGCAGTGTGTGGGGTATCTGGGAGAGTAGGGACTGGGGTACAGTACGGGCAGTGTGTGGGGTGTCTGGGAGAGTAGGGACAGGGGTACAGTACGGGCAGTGTATGGGGTATCCGAAAGTAGGGACTGGGGTAATGTACGGGAAGTGTGTGGGGTATCTGGGAGAGAAGGGACTGGGGTACAGTACGGGCAGTGTGTGGGGTTTCTGGGAGAGTAGGGACTGGGGTACAGTACGGGCAGTGTGTGGGGTATCTGGGAGTAGGGACTGGGGTACAGTACGGGCAGTGTGTGGGGTATCTGAGAGAGTAGGGACTGGGGTACAGTGGGGGCAGTGTGTGGGGTATCTGGGAGAGTAGGGACTGGGGTACAGTACAGGCAGTGTGAGCGGTATCTGGCAGAGTAGGGACTGGTGAACAGTACAGGCAGTGTGTGGGGTATCTGGGAGAGTAGGGACTGGGGTACAGTACGGGCAGTGTGTGGGGTATCTGGAAGAGTAGGGACTGGGGTACAGTACAGGCAGTGTGTGGGGTATCTGGGAGAGTAGGGACTGGGGTACAGTACGGGCAGTGTGTGGGGTATCTGAGAGTAGGGACTGGGGTACCGTACGGGCAGTGTGTGGGGTATCTGAGAGTAGGGACTGGGGTACAGTACGGGCAGTGTGTGGGGTATCTGAGAGTAGGGACTGCGGTACAGTACGGGCAGTGTGTGGGGTATCTGGGAGTAGGGACTGGGGTACAGTACGGGCAGTGTGTGAGGTATCTGGGAGTAGGGACTGGGGTACAGTACGGGCAGCGTGTGGGGTGTCTGGGAGAGTAGGGACTGGGTTACAGTACGGGCAGTGTGTGGGGTATCTGGGAGAGTAGGGACTGGGGTACAGTACGGGCAGTGTGTGGGGTATCTGAGAGTAGGGACTGGGATACAGTACGGGCAGTGTGTGGGGTATTTGGGAGAGTAGGGACTGGGGTACAATAAGGGCAGTGTGTGGGGTGCCTGGGAGAGTAGGGACAGGGGTACAGTACGGGCAGTGTGTGGGGTATCCGAGAGTAGGGACTGGGGTAATGTACGGGCAGTGTGTGGGGTATCTGGGAGAGTAGGGACTGGGGTACAGTACGGGCAGTGTGTGGGGTATCTGGGAGAGTAGGGAATGGGGTACAGTACGGGCAGTGAGTGGGGTATCTGAGAGAGTAGGGACTGGGGTACCATACGGGCAGTGTGTGGGGTATCTGGGAGAGTAGGGACTGGGGTACAGTACAGGCAGTGTGTGAGTTATCTGGGAGAGTAGGGACTGGGGTACAGTACGGGCAGTGTGTGGGGTATCTGGGAGAGTAGGGACTGGGGTACAGTACGGGCAGTGTGTGTGGTATCTAGGAGAGTAGGGACTGGGGTACAGTACGGGCAGTGTGTGGGGTATCTGGGAGGGGAGGGACTGGGGTACAGTACAGGCAGTGTGTGGGGTACCTGGGAGTAGGGACTGGGGTACAGTACAGGCAGTGTGTGCGGTATCTGGGAGAGTAGGGACTGGGGTACAGTACGGGCAGTGTGTGGGCTATCTGGGAGAGTAGGGACTGGGGTACAGTACGGGTAGTGTGTGTGGTATCTGAGAGAGTAGGGACTGGGGTACAGTACAGGCAGTGTGTGGGGTATCTGGGAGAGTAGGGACTGGGGAACAGTACGGGCAGTGTGTGAGGTATCTGGGAGAGTAGGGACCGGGGTACAGTACGGGCAGTGTGTGTGGTATCTGGGAGAGTAGGGACTGGCGTACTGTACGGGCAGTGTGTGGGGCATCTGGGAGTCGGGACTGGGGTACAGTACGGGCAGTGTGTGGGGTATCTGGAAGAGTAGGGACTGGGGTACAGTACGGGCAGTGTGTGGGGTATCTGGGAGAGTAGGGACTGGGGTATAGTACAGGCAGTGTGTGGGGTATCTGGGAGAGTAGGGACTGGGGTACAGTAGGGGCAGTGTGTGAGGTATCTGGGAGAGTAGGGACTGGGGTACAGTACGGGCAGTGTGTGGGGTATCTGGGAGAGTACGGACTGGGGTACAGTACGGGCAGTGTGTGGGGTATCTGGGAGAGTAGGGACTGGGGTACAGTACGGGCAGTGTGTGGGGTATCTGAGAGAGTAGGGACTGGGGTACAGTACGGGCAGTGTGTGGGGTATCTGGGAGAGTAGGGACTGGGGTACCGTATGGGCAGTGTGTGGGGTACCTGTGAGTAGGGACTGGGGTACCATACGGGCATTGTGTGCGGTATCTGGGAGAGTAGGGACTGGGGTACCGTACGGGCAGTGTGTGGGGTATCTGGGAGAGTAGGCACTGGGGTACCGTACGGGCAGTGTGTGGGGTATCTGGGAGAGTAGGGACTGGGGTACAGTACGGGCAGTGTGTCAGGTATCTGGGAGAGTAGGGACTGGGGTACAGTACGGACAGTGTGTTGGGTATCTGGGAGAGTAGGGACTGGGGTACAGTACGGGCAGTGTGTGGGGTATCTGAGAGAGTAGGGACTGGGGTACTGTACGGGCAGTGTGTGGGGTATCTGGGAGTAGGGACTGGGGTACAGTACGGGCAGTGTGTGGGGTATCTGGGAGTAGGGACTGGGGTACAGTACGGGCAGTGTGTGGGGTATCTGGGAGAGTAGGGACTGGGGCACTGTACGGACAGTGTGTGGGGTATCTGGGAGAGTAGGGACTGGGGTACAGTACGGGCAGTGTGTGGGGTGTCTGGGAGAGTAGGGACAGGGGTACAGTACGGGCAGTGTATGGGGTATCCGAAAGTAGGGACTGGGGTAATGTACGGGAAGTGTGTGGGGTATCTGGGAGAGAAGGGACTGGGGTACAGTACGGGCAGTGTGTGGGGTTTCTGGGAGAGTAGGGACTGGGGTACAGTACGGGCAGTGTGTGGGGTATCTGGGAGTAGGGACTGGGGTACAGTACGGGCAGTGTGTGGGGTATCTGAGAGAGTAGGGACTGGGGTACAGTGGGGGCAGTGTGTGGGGTATCTGGGAGAGTAGGGACTGGGGTACAGTACAGGCAGTGTGTGCGGTATCTGGCAGAGTAGAGACTGGTGAACAGTACAGGCAGTGTGTGGGGTATCTGGGAGAGTAGGGACTGGGGTACAGTACGGGCAGTGTGTGGGGTATCTGGAAGAGTAGGGACTGGGGTACAGTACAGGCAGTGTGTGGGGTATCTGGGAGAGTAGGGACTGGGGTACAGTACGGGCAGTGTGTGGGGTATCTGAGAGTAGGGACTGGGGTACCGTACGGGCAGTGTGTGGGGTATCTGAGAGTAGGGACTGGGGTACAGTACGGGCAGTGTGTGGGGTATCTGAGAGTAGGGACTGCGGTACAGTACGGGCAGTGTGTGGGGTATCTGGGAGTAGGGACTGGGGTACAGTACGGGCAGTGTGTGAGGTATCTGGGAGTAGGGACTGGGGTACAGTACGGGCAGCGTGTGGGGTGTCTGGGAGAGTAGGGACTGGGGTACAGTACGGGCAGTGTGTGGGGTATCTGGGAGAGTAGGGACTGGGGTACAGTACGGGCAGTGTGTGGGGTATCTGAGAGTAGGGACTGGGATACAGTACGGGCAGTGTGTGGGGTATTTGGGAGAGTAGGGACTGGGGTACAATAAGGGCAGTGTGTGGGGTGCCTGGGAGAGTAGGGACAGGGGTACAGTACGGGCAGTGTGTGGGGTATCCGAGAGTAGGGACTGGGGTAATGTACGGGCAGTGTGTGGGGTATCTGGGAGAGTAGGGACTGGGGTACAGTACGGGCAGTGTGTGGGGTATCTGGGAGAGTAGGGAATGGGGTACAGTACGGGCAGTGAGTGGGGTATCTGAGAGAGTAGGGACTGGGGTACCGTACGGGCAGTGTGTGGGGTATCTGGGAGAGTAGGGACTGGGGTACAGTACAGGCAGTGTGTGAGTTATCTGGGAGAGTAGGGACTGGGGTACAGTACGGGCAGTGTGTGGGGTATCTGGGAGAGTAGGGACTGGGGTACAGTACGGGCAGTGTGTGTGGTATCTAGGAGAGTAGGGACTGGGGTACAGTACGGGCAGTGTGTGGGGTATCTGGGAGGGGAGGGACTGGGGTACAGTACAGGCAGTGTGTGGGGTACCTGGGAGTAGGGACTGGGGTACAGTACAGGCAGTGTGTGCGGTATCTGGGAGAGTAGGGACTGGGGTACAGTACGGGCAGTGTGTGGGCTATCTGGGAGAGTAGGGACTGGGGTACAGTACGGGTAGTGTGTGTGGTATCTGAGAGAGTAGGGACTGGGGTACAGTACAGGCAGTGTGTGGGGTATCTGGGAGAGTAGGGACTGGTGAACAGTACGGGCAGTGTGTGAGGTATCTGGGAGAGTAGGGACTGGGGTACAGTACGGGCAGTGTGTGTGGTATCTGGGAGAGTAGGGACTGGCGTACTGTACGGGCAGTGTGTGGGGCATCTGGGAGTAGGGACTGGGGTACAGTACGGGCAGTGTGTGGGGTATCTGGAAGAGTAGGGACTGGGGTACAGTACGGGCAGTGTGTGGGGTATCTGGGAGAGTAGGGACTGGGGTATAGTACAGGCAGTGTGTGGGGTATCTGGGAGAGTAGGGACTGGGGTACAGTAGGGGCAGTGTGTGAGGTATCTGGGAGAGTAGGGACTGGGGTACAGTACGGGCAGTGTGTGGGGTATCTGGGAGAGTAGGGACTGGGGTACAGTACGGGCAGTGTGTGGGGTATCTGGGAGAGTAGGGACTGGGGTACAGTACGGGCAGTGTGTGGGGTATCTGAGAGAGTAGGGACTGGGGTACAGTACGGGCAGTGTGTGGGGTATCTGGGAGAGTAGGGACTGGGGTACCGTACGGGCAGTGTGTGGGGTACCTGTGAGTAGGGACTGGGGTACCATACGGGCATTGTGTGCGGTATCTGGGAGAGTAGGGACTGGGGTACCGTACGGGCAGTGTGTGGGGTATCTGGGAGAGTAGGCACTGGGGTACCGTACGGGCAGTGTGTGGGGTATCTGGGAGAGTAGGGACTGGGGTACAGTACGGGCAGTGTGTCAGGTATCTGGGAGAGTAGGGACTGGGGTACAGTACGGACAGTGTGTTGGGTATCTGGGAGAGTAGGGACTGGGGTACAGTACGGGCAGTGTGTGGGGTATCTGAGAGAGTAGGGACTGGGGTACTGTACGGGCAGTGTGTGGGGTATCTGGGAGTAGGGACTGGGGTACAGTACAGGCAGTGTGTGGGGTATCTGGGAGTAGGGACTGGGGTACAGTACGGGCAGTGTGTGGGGTATCTGGGAGAGTAGGGACTGGGGCACTGTACGGACAGTGTGTGGGGTATCTGGGAGAGTAGGGACTGGGGTACAGTACAGGCAGTGTGTGAGGAATCTGGGAGAGTAGGGACTGGGGTACCGTATGGGCAGTGTGTGGGGTATCTGGGAGAGTAGGGACTGGGGTACAGTACGGGCAGTGTGTGGAGTATCTGGGAGTAGGGACTGGGGTACAGTACGGGCAGTGTGTGGGGTATCTGGGAGAGTAGGGACTGGGGTACAGTACGGGCAGTGTGTGGGGTATCTGGGAGAGTAGGGACTGGGGTACCGTACGGGCAGTGTGTGGGGTATCTGGGAGAGTAGGGACTGGGGTACAGTACGGGCAGTGTGTGGAGTATCTGGGAGTAGGGACTGGGGTACAGTACGGGCAGTGTGGGGGGTATCTAGGAGAGTAGGGACTGGGGTACAGTACGGGCAGTGAGTGGGGTATCTGGGAGAGTAGGGACTGGGGTACAGTACAGGCAGTGTGTGCGGTATCTGGGAGAGTAGGGACTGGGGTACAGTACGGGCAGTGTGTGGGGTATCTGGGAGAGTAGGGACTGGGGTACAGTACGGGCAGTGTGTGTGGTATCTGAGAGAGTAGGGACTGGGGTACAGTACAGGCAGTGTGTGGCGTATCTGGGAGAGTAGGGACTGTGGTACAGTACGGGCAGTGTGTGAGGTATCTGGGAGAGTAGGGACTGGGGTAATGTACGGGCAGTGTGTGGGGTATCTGGGAGAGTAGGGACTGGGGTACAGTACGGGCAGTGTGTGGGGTATCTGGGAGAGTAGGGACTGGGGTACAGTACGGGCAGTGTGTGGGGTATCTGAGAGTAGGGACTGCGGTACAGTACGGGCAGTGTGTGGGGTATCTGGGAGTAGGGACTGGGGTACAGTACGGGCAGTGTGTGAGGTATCTGGGAGTAGGGACTGGGGTACAGTACGGGCAGCATGTGGGGTGTCTGGGAGAGTAGGGATTGGGGTACAGTACGGGCAGTGTGTGGGGTATCTGGGAGAGTAGGGACTGGGGTACAGTACGGGCAGTGTGTGGGGTATCTGAGAGTAGGGACTGGGATACAGTACGGGCAGTGTGTGGGGTATTTGGGAGAGTAGGGACTGGGGTACAATAAGGGCAGTGTGTGGGGTGCCTGGGAGAGTAGGGACAGGGGTACAGTACGGGCAGTGTGTGGGGTATCCGAGAGTAGGGACTGGGGTAATGTACGGGCAGTGTGTGGGGTATCTGGGAGAGTAGGGACTGGGGTACAGTACGGGCAGTGTGTGGGGTATCTGGGAGAGTACGGAATGGGGTACAGTACGGGCAGTGAGTGGGGTATCTGAGAGAGTAGGGACTGGGGTACCGTACGGGCAGTGTGTGGGGTATCTGGGAGAGTAGGAACTGGGGTACAGTACAGGCAGTGTGTGAGTTATCTGGGAGAGTAGGGACTGGGGTACAGTCCGGGCAGTGTGTGGGGTATCTGGGAGAGTAGGGACTGGGGTACAGTACGGGCAGTGTGTGTGGTATCTAGGAGAGTAGGGACTGGGGTACAGTACGGGCAGTGTGTGGGGTATCTGGGAGGGGAGGGACTGGGGTACAGTACAGGCAGTGTGTGGGGTACCTGGGAGTAGGGACTGGGGTACAGTACAGGCAGTGTGTGCGGTATCTGGGAGAGTAGGGACTGGGGTACAGTACGGGCAGTGTGTGGGCTATCTGGGAGAGTAGGGACTGGGGTACAGTACGGGTAGTGTGTGTGGTATCTGAGAGAGTAGGGACTGGGGTACAGTACAGGCAGTGTGTGGGGTATCTGGGAGAGTAGGGACTGGGGAACAGTACGGGCAGTGTGTGAGGTATCTGGGAGAGTAGGGACTGGGGTACAGTACGGGCAGTGTGTGTGGTATCTGGGAGAGTAGGGACTGGCGTACTGTACGGGCAGTGTGTGGGGCATCTGGGAGTAGGGACTGGGGTACAGTACGGGCAGTGTGTGGGGTATCTGGAAGAGTAGGGACTGGGGTACAGTACGGGCAGTGTGTGGGGTATCTGGGAGAGTAGGGACTGGGGTATAGTACAGGCAGTGTGTGGGGTATCTGGGAGAGTAGGGACTGGGGTACAGTAGGGGCAGTGTGTGAGGTATCTGGGAGAGTAGGGACTGGGGTACAGTACGGGCAGTGTGTGGGGTATCTGGGAGAGTAGGGACTGGGGTACAGTACGGGCAGTGTGTGGGGTATCTGGGAGAGTAGGGACTGGGGTACAGTACGGGCAGTGTGTGGGGTATCTGAGAGAGTAGGGACTGGGGTACAGTACGGGCAGTGTGTGGGGTATCTGGGAGAGTAGGGACTGGGGTACCGTACGGGCAGTGTGTGGGGTACCTGTGAGTAGGGACTGGCGTACCATACGGGCATTGTGTGCGGTATCTGGGAGAGTAGGGACTGGGGTACCGTACGGGCAGTGTGTGGGGTATCTGGGAGAGTAGGCACTGGGGTACCGTACGGGCAGTGTGTGGGGTATCTGGGAGAGTAGGGACTGGGGTACAGTACGGGCAGTGTGTCAGGTATCTGGGAGAGTAGGGACTGGGGTACAGTACGGACAGTGTGTTGGGTATCTGGGAGAGTAGGGACTGGGGTACAGTACGGGCAGTGTGTGGGGTATCTGAGAGAGTAGGGACTGGGGTACTGTACGGGCAGTGTGTGGGGTATCTGGGAGTAGGGACTGGGGTACAGTACAGGCAGTGTGTGGGGTATCTGGGAGTAGGGACTGGGGTACAGTACGGGCAGTGTGTGGGGTATCTGGGAGAGTAGGGACTGGGGCACTGTACGGACAGTGTGTGGGGTATCTGGGAGAGTAGGGACTGGGGTACAGTACAGGCAGTGTGTGAGGAATCTGGGAGAGTAGGGACTGGGGTACCGTATGGGCAGTGTGTGGGGTATCTGGGAGAGTAGGGACTGGGGTACAGTACGGGCAGTGTGTGGAGTATCTGGGAGTAGGGACTGGGGTACAGTACGGGCAGTGTGTGGGGTATCTGGGAGAGTAGGGACTGGGGTACAGTACGGGCAGTGTGTGGGGTATCTGGGAGAGTAGGGACTGGGGTACCGTACGGGCAGTGTGTGGGGTATCTGGGAGAGTAGGGACTGGGGTACAGTACGGGCAGTGTGTGGAGTATCTGGGAGTAGGGACTGGGGTACAGTACGGGCAGTGTGGGGGGTATCTGGGAGAGTAGGGACTGGGGTACAGTACGGGCAGTGAGTGGGGTATCTGGGAGAGTAGGGACTGGGGTACAGTACAGGCAGTGTGTGCGGTATCTGGGAGAGTAGGGACTGGGGTACAGTACGGGCAGTGTGTGGGGTATCTGGGAGAGTAGGGACTGGGGTACAGTACGGGCAGTGTGTGTGGTATCTGAGAGAGGAGGGACTGGGGTACAGTACAGGCAGTGTGTGGCGTATCTGGGAGAGTAGGGACTGTGGTACAGTACGGGCAGTGTGTGAGGTATCTGGGAGAGTAGGGACTGGGGTAATGTACGGGCAGTGTGTGGGGTATCTGGGAGAGTAGGGACTGGGGTACAGTACGGGCAGTGTGTGGGGTATCTGGGAGAGTAGGGACTGGGGTACAGTACGGGCAGTGTGTGGGGTATCTGAGAGTAGGGACTGCGGTACAGTACGGGCAGTGTGTGGGGTATCTGGGAGTAGGGACTGGGGTACAGTACGGGTAGTGTGTGTGGTATCTGAGAGAGTAGGGACTGGGGTACAGTACAGGCAGTGTGTGGGGTATCTGGGAGAGTAGGGACTGGGGAACAGTACGGGCAGTGTGTGAGGTATCTGGGAGAGTAGGGACTGGGGTACAGTACGGGCAGTGTGTGTGGTATCTGGGAGAGTAGGGACTGGCGTACTGTACGGGCAGTGTGTGGGGCATCTGGGAGTAGGGACTGGGGTACAGTACGGGCAGTGTGTGGGGTATCTGGAAGAGTAGGGACTGGGGTACAGTACGGGCAGTGTGTGGGGTATCTGGGAGAGTAGGGACTGGGGTATAGTACAGGCAGTGTGTGGGGTATCTGGGAGAGTAGGGACTGGGGTACAGTAGGGGCAGTGTGTGAGGTATCTGGGAGAGTAGGGACTGGGGTACAGTACGGGCAGTGTGTGGGGTATCTGGGAGAGTAGGGACTGGGGTACAGTACGGGCAGTGTGTGGGGTATCTGGGAGAGTAGGGACTGGGGTACAGTACGGGCAGTGTGTGGGGTATCTGAGAGAGTAGGGACTGGGGTACAGTACGGGCAGTGTGTGGGGTATCTGGGAGAGTAGGGACTGGGGTACCGTACGGGCAGTGTGTGGGGTACCTGTGAGTAGGGACTGGCGTACCATACGGGCATTGTGTGCGGTATCTGGGAGAGTAGGGACTGGGGTACCGTACGGGCAGTGTGTGGGGTATCTGGGAGAGTAGGCACTGGGGTACCGTACGGGCAGTGTGTGGGGTATCTGGGAGAGTAGGGACTGGGGTACAGTACGGGCAGTGTGTCAGGTATCTGGGAGAGTAGGGACTGGGGTACAGTACGGACAGTGTGTTGGGTATCTGGGAGAGTAGGGACTGGGGTACAGTACGGGCAGTGTGTGGGGTATCTGAGAGAGTAGGGACTGGGGTACTGTACGGGCAGTGTGTGGGGTATCTGGGAGTAGGGACTGGGGTACAGTACAGGCAGTGTGTGGGGTATCTGGGAGTAGGGACTGGGGTACAGTACGGGCAGTGTGTGGGGTATCTGGGAGAGTAGGGACTGGGGCACTGTACGGACAGTGTGTGGGGTATCTGGGAGAGTAGGGACTGGGGTACAGTACAGGCAGTGTGTGAGGAATCTGGGAGAGTAGGGACTGGGGTACCGTATGGGCAGTGTGTGGGGTATCTGGGAGAGTAGGGACTGGGGTACAGTACGGGCAGTGTGTGGAGTATCTGGGAGTAGGGACTGGGGTACAGTACGGGCAGTGTGTGGGGTATCTGGGAGAGTAGGGACTGGGGTACAGTACGGGCAGTGTGTGGGGTATCTGGGAGAGTAGGGACTGGGGTACCGTACGGGCAGTGTGTGGGGTATCTGGGAGAGTAGGGACTGGGGTACAGTACGGGCAGTGTGTGGAGTATCTGGGAGTAGGGACTGGGGTACAGTACGGGCAGTGTGGGGGGTATCTGGGAGAGTAGGGACTGGGGTACAGTACGGGCAGTGAGTGGGGTATCTGGGAGAGTAGGGACTGGGGTACAGTACAGGCAGTGTGTGCGGTATCTGGGAGAGTAGGGACTGGGGTACAGTACGGGCAGTGTGTGGGGTATCTGGGAGAGTAGGGACTGGGGTACAGTACGGGCAGTGTGTGTGGTATCTGAGAGAGGAGGGACTGGGGTACAGTACAGGCAGTGTGTGGCGTATCTGGGAGAGTAGGGACTGTGGTACAGTACGGGCAGTGTGTGAGGTATCTGGGAGAGTAGGGACTGGGGTAATGTACGGGCAGTGTGTGGGGTATCTGGGAGAGTAGGGACTGGGGTACAGTACGGGCAGTGTGTGGGGTATCTGGGAGAGTAGGGACTGGGGTACAGTACGGGCAGTGTGTGGGGTATCTGAGAGTAGGGACTGCGGTACAGTACGGGCAGTGTGTGGGGTATCTGGGAGTAGGGACTGGGGTACAGTACGGGCAGTGTGTGAGGTATCTGGGAGTAGGGACTGGGGTACAGTACGGGCAGCGTGTGGGGTGTCTGGGAGAGTAGGGACTGGGGTACAGTACGGGCAGTGTGTGGGGTATCTGGGAGAGTAGGGACTGGGGTACAGTACGGGCAGTGTGTGGGGTATCTGAGAGTAGGGACTGGGATACAGTACGGGCAGTGTGTGGGGTATTTGGGAGAGTAGGGACTGGGGTACAATAAGGGCAGTGTGTGGGGTGCCTGGGAGAGTAGGGACAGGGGTACAGTACGGGCAGTGTGTGGGGTATCCGAGAGTAGGGACTGGGGTAATGTACGGGCAGTGTGTGGGGTATCTGGGAGAGTAGGGACTGGGGTACAGTACGGGCAGTGTGTGGGGTATCTGGGAGAGTAGGGAATGGGGTACAGTACGGGCAGTGAGTGGGGTATCTGAGAGAGTAGGGACTGGGGTACCGTACGGGCAGTGTGTGGGGTATCTGGGAGAGTAGGGACTGGGGTACAGTACAGGCAGTGTGTGAGTTATCTGGGAGAGTAGGGACTGGGGTACAGTACGGGCAGTGTGTGGGGTATCTGGGAGAGTAGGGACTGGGGTACAGTACGGGCAGTGTGTGTGGTATCTAGGAGAGTAGGGACTGGGGTACAGTACGGGCAGTGTGTGGGGTATCTGGGAGGGGAGGGACTGGGGTACAGTACAGGCAGTGTGTGGGGTACCTGGGAGTAGGGACTGGGGTACAGTACAGGCAGTGTGTGCGGTATCTGGGAGAGTAGGGACTGGGGTACAGTACGGGCAGTGTGTGGGCTATCTGGGAGAGTAGGGACTGGGGTACAGTACGGGTAGTGTGTGTGGTATCTGAGAGAGTAGGGACTGGGGTACAGTACAGGCAGTGTGTGGGGTATCTGGGAGAGTAGGGACTGGGGAACAGTACGGGCAGTGTGTGAGGTATCTGGGAGAGTAGGGACTGGGGTACAGTACGGGCAGTGTGTGTGGTATCTGGGAGAGTAGGGACTGGCGTACTGTACGGGCAGTGTGTGGGGCATCTGGGAGTAGGGACTGGGGTACAGTACGGGCAGTGTGTGGGGTATCTGGAAGAGTAGGGACTGGGGTACAGTACGGGCAGTGTGTGGGGTATCTGGGAGAGTAGGGACTGGGGTATAGTACAGGCAGTGTGTGGGGTATCTGGGAGAGTAGGGACTGGGGTACAGTAGGGGCAGTGTGTGAGGTATCTGGGAGAGTAGGGACTGGGGTACAGTACGGGCAGTGTGTGGGGTATCTGGGAGAGTAGGGACTGGGGTACAGTACGGGCAGTGTGTGGGGTATCTGGGAGAGTAGAGACTGGGGTACAGTACGGGCAGTGTGTGGGGTATCTGAGAGAGTAGGGACTGGGGTACAGTACGGGCAGTGTGTGGGGTATCTGGGAGAGTAGGGACTGGGGTACCGTACGGGCAGTGTGTGGGGTACCTGTGAGTAGGGACTGGCGTACCATACGGGCATTGTGTGCGGTATCTGGGAGAGTAGGGACTGGGGTACCGTACGGGCAGTGTGTGGGGTATCTGGGAGAGTAGGCACTGGGGTACCGTACGGGCAGTGTGTGGGGTATCTGGGAGAGTAGGGACTGGGGTACAGTACGGGCAGTGTGTCAGGTATCTGGGAGAGTAGGGACTGGGGTACAGTACGGACAGTGTGTTGGGTATCTGGGAGAGTAGGGACTGGGGTACAGTACGGGCAGTGTGTGGGGTATCTGGGAGTAGGGACTGGGGTACAGTACAGGCAGTGTGTGGGGTATCTGGGAGTAGGGACTGGGGTACAGTACGGGCAGTGTGTGGGGTATCTGGGAGAGTAGGGACTGGGGCACTGTACGGACAGTGTGTGGGGTATCTGGGAGAGTAGGGACTGGGGTACAGTACAGGCAGTGTGTGAGGAATCTGGGAGAGTAGGGACTGGGGTACCGTATGGGCAGTGTGTGGGGTATCTGGGAGAGTAGGGACTGGGGTACAGTACGGGCAGTGTGTGGAGTATCTGGGAGTAGGGACTGGGGTACAGTACGGGCAGTGTGTGGGGTATCTGGGAGAGTAGGGACTGGGGTACAGTACGGGCAGTGTGTGGGGTATCTGGGAGAGTAGGGACTGGGGTACCGTACGGGCAGTGTGTGGGGTATCTGGGAGAGTAGGGACTGGGGTACAGTACGGGCAGTGTGTGGAGTATCTGGGAGTAGGGACTGGGGTACAGTACGGGCAGTGTGGGGGGTATCTGGGAGAGTAGGGACTGGGGTACAGTACGGGCAGTGAGTGGGGTATCTGGGAGAGTAGGGACTGGGGTACAGTCCAGGCAGTGTGTGCGGTATCTGGGAGAGTAGGGACTGGGGTACAGTACGGGCAGTGTGTGGGGTGTCTGGGAGAGGAGGGACTGGGGTACAGTACGGGCAGTGTGTGTGGTATCTGAGAGAGTAGGGACTGGGGTACAGTACAGGCAGTGTGTGGCGTATCTGGGAGAGTAGGGACTGTGGTACAGTACGGGCAGTGTGTGAGGTATCTGGGAGAGTAGGGACTGGGGTAATGTACGGGCAGTGTGTGGGGTATCTGGGAGAGTAGGGACTGGGGTACAGTACGGGCAGTGTGTGGGGTATCTGGGAGAGTAGGGACTGGGGTACAGTACGGGCAGTGTGTGAGTTATCTGGGAGAGTAGGGACTGGGGTACAGTACGGGCAGTGTGTGGGGTATCCGAGAGTAGGGACTGGGGTAATGTACGAGCAGTGTGTGGGGTATCTGGGAGAGTAGGGACTGGGGTACAGTACGGGCAGTTTGTGGGGTATGTGGGAGAGTAGGGACTGGGGTACAGTACGGGCAGTGTGTGAGTTATCTGGGAGAGTAGGGACTGGGGTACAGTACGGGCAGTGTGTGGGGTATCTGGGAGAGTAGGGACTGGGGTACAGTACGGGCAGTGTGTGTGGTATCTAGGAGAGTAGGGACTGGGGTACAGTACGGGCAGTGTGTGGGGTATCTGGGAGAGTAGGGACTGGGGTACAGTACGGGCAGTGTGTGCGGTATCTGGGAGAGTAGGGACTGGGGTACAGTACGGGCAGTGTGTGGGCTATCTGGGAGAGTAGGGACTGGGGTACAGTACGGGCAGTGTGTGTGGTATCTGAGAGAGTAGGGACTGGGGTACAGTACAGGCAGTGTGTGGGGTATCTGGGAGAGTAGGGACTGGGGTACAGTACGGGCAGTGTGTGAGGTATCTGGGAGAGTAGGGACTGGGGTACAGTACGGGCAGTGTGTGTGGTATCTGGGAGAGTAGGGACTGGGGTACTGTACGGGCAGTGTGTGGGGCATCTGGGAGTAGGGACTGGGGTACAGTACGGGCAGTGTGTGGGGTATCTGGGAGAGTAGGGACTGGGGTACAGTACGGGCAGTGTGTGGGGTATCTGGGAGAGTAGGGACTGGGGTATAGTACAGGCAATGTGTGGGGTATCTGGGAGAGAAGGGACTGGGGTACAGTAGGGGCAGTGTGTGAGGTATCTGGGAGAGTAGGGACTGGGGTACAGTACGGGCAGTGTGTGGGGTATCTGGGAGAGTAGGGACTGGGGTACAGTACGGGTAGTGTGTGGGGTATCTGGGAGAGTAGGGACTGGGGTACCGTACGGGCAGTGTGTGGGGTACCTGTGAGTAGGGACTGGGGTACCATACGGGCATTGTGTGCGGTATCTGGGAGAGTAGGGACTGGGGTACCGTACGGGCAGTGTGTGGTGTATCTGGGAGAGTAGGCACTGGGGTACCGTACGGGCAGTGTGTGGGGTATCTGGGAGAGTAGGGACTGGGGTACAGTACGGGCAGTGTGTCAGGTATCTGGGAGAGTAGGGACTAGGGTACAGTACGGACAGTGTGTGGGGTATCTGGGAGAGTAGGGACTGGGGTACAGTACGGGCAGTGTGTGGGGTATCTGAGAGAGTAGGGACTGGGGTACTGTACGGGCAGTGTGTGGGGTATCTGGGAGTAGGGACTGGGGTACAGTACGGGCAGTGTGTGGGGTATCTGGGAGTAGGGACTGGGGTACAGTACTGGCAGTGTGTGGGGTATCTGGGAGAGTAGGGACTGGGGCACTGTATGGGCAGTGTGTGGGGTATCTGGGAGAGTAGGGACTGGGGTACAGTACAGGCAGTGTGTGAGGAATCTGGGAGAGTAGGGACTGGGGTACAGTATGGGCAGTGTGTGGAGTATCTGGGAGTAGGGACTGGGGTACAGTACGGGCAGTGTGTGGGGTATCTGGGAGAGTAGGGACTGGGGTACAGTACGGACAGTGTGTGGGGTATCTGGGAGAGTAGGGACTGGGGTACCGTACGGGCAGTGTGTGGGGTATCTGGGAGAGTAGGGACTGGGGTACAGTACGGGCAGTGTGTGGAGTATCTGGGAGTAGGGACTGGGGTACAGTACGGGCAGTGTGTGGGGTATCTGGGAGAGTAGGGACTGGGGTACAGTACGGGCAGTGAGTCGGGTATCTGGGAGAGTAGGGACTGGGGTACAGTACAGGCAGTGTGTGCGGTATCTGGGAGAGTAGGGACTGGGGTACAGTACGGGCAGTGTGTGGGGTATCTGGGAGAGTAGGGACTGGGGTACAGTATGGGCAGTGTGTGTGGTATCTGAGAGAGTAGGGACTGGGGTACAGTACAGGCAGTGTGTGGGGTATCTGGGAGAGCAGGGACTGGGGTACAGTACGGGCAGTGTGTGAGGTATCTGGGAGAGTAGGGACTGGGGTACAGTACGGGCAGTGTGGGGGTATCCGAGAGTAGGGACTGGGGTAATGTACGGGCAGTGTGTGGGGTATCTGGGAGAGTAGGGACTGGGGTACAGTACGGGCAGTGTGTGGGGTATCTGGGAGAGTAGGGACTGGGGTACAGTACGGGCAGTGTGTGAGGTATCTGGGAGAGTAGGGACTGGGGTACAGTACGGGCAGTGTGTGGGGTATCTGGGAGAGTAGGGACTGTGGTACAGTACGGGCAGTGTGTGTGGTATCTAGGAGAGTAGGGACTGGGGTACAGTACGGGCAGTGTGTGGGGTATCTGGGAGGGGAGGGACTGGGGTACAGTACGGGCAGTGTGTCAGGTATCTGGGAGAGTAGGGACTGGGGTACAGTACGGACAGTGTGTGGGGTATCTGGGAGAGTAGGGACTGGGGTACAGTACGGGCAGTGTGTGGGGTATCTGAGAGAGTAGGGACTGGGGTACTGTACGGGCAGTGTGTGGGGTATCTGGGAGTAGGGACTGGGGTACAGTACGGGCAGTGTGTGGGGTATCTGGGAGTAGGGACTGGGGTACAGTACTGGCAGTGTGTGGGGTATCTGGGAGAGTAGGGACTGGGGCACTGTATGGGCAGTGTGTGGGGTATCTGGGAGAGTAGGGACTGGGGTACAGTACAGGCAGTGTGTGAGGAATCTGGGAGAGTAGGGACTGGGGTACAGTATGGGCAGTGTGTGGAGTATCTGGGAGTAGGGACTGGGGTACAGTACGGGCAGTGTGTGGGGTATCTGGGAGAGTAGGGACTGGGGTACAGTACGGAGAGTGTGTGGGGTATCTGGGAGAGTAGGGACTGGGGTACCGTACGGGCAGTGTGTGGGGTATCTGGGAGAGTAGGGACTGGGGTACAGTACGGGCAGTGTGTGGAGTATCTGGGAGTAGGGACTGGGGTACAGTACGGGCAGTGTGTGGGGTATCTGGGAGAGTAGGGACTGGGGTACAGTACGGGCAGTGAGTCGGGTATCTGGGAGAGTAGGGACTGGGGTACAGTACAGGCAGTGTGTGCGGTATCTGGGAGAGTAGGGACTGGGGTACAGTACGGGCAGTGTGTGGGGTATCTGGGAGAGTAGGGACTGGGGTACAGTACGGGCAGTGTGTGTGGTATCTGAGAGAGTAGGGACTGGGGTACAGTACAGGCAGTGTGTGGGGTATCTGGGAGAGCAGGGACTGGGGTACAGTACGGGCAGTGTGTGAGGTATCTGGGAGAGTAGGGACTGGGGTACAGTACGGGCAGTGTGGGGGTATCCGAGAGTAGGGACTGGGGTAATGTACGGGCAGTGTGTGGGGTATCTGGGAGAGTAGGGACTGGGGTACAGTACGGGCAGTGTGTGGGGTATCTGGGAGAGTAGGGACTGGGGTACAGTACGGGCAGTGTGTGAGGTATCTGGGAGAGTAGGGACTGGGGCACAGTACGGGCAGTGTGTGGGGTATCTGGGAGAGTAGGGACTGTGGTACAGTACGGGCAGTGTGTGTGGTATCTAGGAGAGTAGGGACTGGGGTACAGTACGGGCAGTGTGTGGGGTATCTGGGAGGGGAGGGACTGGGGTACAGTACGGGCAGTGTGTGGAGTATCTGGGAGTAGGGACTGGGGTACAGTACGGGCAGTGTGTGGGGTATCTGGGAGAGTAGGGACTGGGGTACAGTACGGGCAGTGAGTGTGGTATCTGGGAGAGTAGGGACTGGGGTACAGTACAGGCAGTGTGTGCGGTATCTGGGAGAGTAGGGACTGGGGTACAGTACGGGCAGTGTGTGGGGTATCTGGGAGAGTAGGGACTGGGGTACAGTACGGGCAGTGTGTGTGGTATCTGAGAGAGTAGTGACTGGGGTACAGTACAGGCAGTGTGTGGGGTATCTGGGAGAGTAGGGACTGGGGTACAGTACGGGCAGTGAGTGGGGTATCTGGGAGAGTAGGGATGGTGTATAGTATAGGCAGTGTGTGGGGTATCTGGGAGAGTAGGGACTGGGGTACAGTACGGGCAGTGTGTGAGGTATCTGGGAGAGTAGGGACTGGGGTACAGTACGGGCAGTGTGTGGGGTATCTGGGACAGTAGGGACTCGGGTACAGTACGGGCATTGTGTGGGGTATCTGGGAGAGTAGGGATTGGGGTACAGTACGGGCAGTGTGTGGGGTATCTGGGAGAGTAGGGACTGGGGTACAGTACGGGCAGTGTGTGGGGTATCTGGGAGTGTAGGGACTGGGGTACCGTACGGGCAGTGTGTGGGGTACCTGGGAGAGTACGGACTGGGGTACCGTACGGGCAGTGTGTGGGGTATCTGGGAGAGTAGGGACTGGGGTACCGTACGGGCAGTGTGTGGGGTATCTGGGAGAGTAGGGACTGGGGTACAGTACGGGCAGTGTGTCAGGTATCTGGGAGAGTAGGGACTGGGGTACCGTACGGGCAGTGTGTGGGGTATCTGGGAGAGTAGGGACTGGGGTACCGTACGGGCGGTGTGTGGGGTATCTGGGAGAGTAGGGACTGGGGTACAGTACGGGCAGTGTGTCAGGTATCTGGGAGAGTAGGGACTGGGGTACAGTATGGACAGTGTGTGGGGTATCTGGGAGAGTAGGGACTGGGGTACAGTACGGGCAGTGTGTGGGGTATCTGAGAGAGTAGGGACTGGGGTACTGTACGGGCAGTGTGTGGGGTATCTGGGAGTAGGGACTGGGGTACAGTACGGGCAGTGTGTGGGGTATCTGGGAGTAGGGACTGGGGTACAGTACGGGCAGTGTGTGGGGTATCTGGGAGAGTAGGGACTGGGGTACTGTACGGGCAGTGTGTGGGGTATCTGGGAGAGTAGGGACTGGGGTACAGTACAGGCAGTGTGTGAGGTATCTGGGAGAGTAGGGACTGCGGTACCGTATGGGCAGTGTGTGGGGTATCTGGGAGAGTAGGGACTGGGGTACAGTATGGGCAGTGTGTGGAGTATCTGGGAGTAGGGACTGGGGTACAGTACGGGCAGTGTGTGGGGTATCTGGGAGAGTAGGGACTGGGGTACAGTACGGGCAGTGTGTGGGGTATCTGGGAGAGTAGGGACTGGGGTACCGTACGGGCAGTGTGTGAGGTATCTGGGAGAGTAGGGACTGGGGTACAGTACGGGCAGTGTGTGGGGTATCTGGGAGTAGGGACTGGGGTACAGTACGGGCAGTGTGTGGGGTATCTGGGAGAGTAGGGACTGGGGTACAGTACGGGCAGTGAGTGGGGTATCTGGGAGAGTAGGGACTGAGGTACAGTACAGGCAGTGTGTGCGGTATCTGGGAGAGTAGGGACTGGGGTACAGTATGGGCAGTGTGTGGGGTATCTGGGAGAGTAGGGACTGGGGTACAGTACGGGCAGTGTGTGTGGTATCTGAGAGAGTAGGGACTGGGGTACAGTACAGGCAGTGTGTGGGTATCTGGGAGAGCAGGGACTGGGGTACAGTACGGGCAGTGTGTGAGGTATCTGGGAGAGTAGGGACTGGGGTACAGTACGGGTAGTGTGTGGGGTATCCGAGAGTAGGGACTGGGGTAATGTACGGGCAGTGTGTGGGGTATCTGGGAGAGTAGGGACTGGGGTACAGTACGGGCAGTGTGTGGGGTATCTGGGAGAGTAGGGACTGGGGTACAGTACGGGCAGTGTGTGAGGTATCTGGGAGAGTAGGGACTGGGGTACAGTACGGGCAGTGTGTGGGGTATCTGGGAGAGTAGGGACTGGGGTACAGTACGGGCAGTGTGTGTGGTATCTAGGAGAGTAGGGACTGGGGTACAGTACGGGCAGTGTGTGGGGTATCTGGGAGGGGAGGGACTGGGGTACAGTACGGGCAGTGTGTGGAGTATCTGGGAGTAGGGACTGGGGTACAGTACGGGCAGTGTGTGGGGTATCTGGGAGAGTAGGGACTGGGGTACAGTACGGGCAGTGAGTGGGGTATCTGGGAGAGTAGGGACTGGGGTACAGTACAGGCAGTGTGTGCTGTATCTGGGAGAGTAGGGACTGGGGTACAGTACGGGCAGTGTGTGGGGTATCTGGGAGAGTAGGGACTGGGGTACAGTACGGGCAGTGTGTGTGGTATCTGAGAGAGTAGGGACTGGGGTACAGTACAGGCAGTGTGTGGGGTATCTGGGAGAGTAGGGACTGGGGTACAGTACGGGCAGTGAGTGGGGTATCTGGGAGAGTAGGGACTGGTGTACAGTACAGGCAGTGTGTGGGGTATCTGGGAGTAGGGACTGGGGTACAGTACGGGCAGTGTGTGGGGTATCTGGGAGAGTAGGGACTGGGGTACAGTACAGGCAGTGTGTGGGGTATCTGGGACAGTAGGGACTGGGGTATAGTATAGGCAGTGTGTGGGGTATCTGGGAGAGTAGGGACTGGGGTACAGTACGGGCAGTGTGTGAGGTATCTGGGAGAGTAGGGACTGGGGTACAGTACGGGCAGTGTGTGGGGTATCTGGGAGAGTAGGGACTGGGGTACAGTACGGGCATTGTGTGGGGTATCTGGGAGAGTAGGGATTGGGGTACAGTACGGGCAGTGTGTGGGGTATCTGGGAGAGTAGGGACTGGGGCACTGTACGGACAGTGTGTGAGGAATCTGGGAGAGTAGGGACTGGGGTACCGTATGGGCAGTGTGTGGGGTATCTGGGAGAGTAGGGACTGGGGTACAGTACGGGCAGTGTGTGGAGTATCTGGGAGTAGGGACTGGGGTACAGTACGGGCAGTGTGTGGGGTATCTGGGAGAGTAGGGACTGGGGTACAGTACGGGCAGTGTGTGGGGTATCTGGGAGAGTAGGGACTGGGGTACCGTACGGGCAGTGTGTGGGGTATCTGGGAGAGTAGGGACTGGGGTACAGTACGGGCAGTGTGTGGAGTATCTGGGAGTAGGGACTGGGGTACAGTACGGGCAGTGTGTGGGGTATCTGGGAGAGTAGGGACTGGGGTACAGTACGGGCAGTGAGTGGGGTATCTGGGAGAGTAGGGACTGGGGTACAGTACAGGCAGTGTGTGCGGTATCTGGGAGAGTAGGGACTGGGGTACAGTACGGGCAGTGTGTGGGGTATCTGGGAGAGTAGGGACTGGGGTACAGTACGGGCAGTGTGTGTGGTATCTGAGAGAGTAGGGACTGGGGTACAGTACAGGCAGTGTGTGGCGTATCTGGGAGAGTAGGGACTGGGGTACAGTACGGGCAGTGTGTGAGGTATCTGGGAGAGTAGGGACTGGGGTACAGTACGGGCAGTGTGTGGGGTATCCGAGAGTAGGGACTGGGGTAATGTACGGGCAGTGTGTGGGGTATCTGGGAGAGTAGGGACTGGGGTACAGTACGGGCAGTGTGTGGGGTATCTGGGAGAGTAGGGACTGGGGTACAGTACGGGCAGTGTGTGAGTTATCTGGGAGAGTAGGGACTGGGGTACAGTACGGGCAGTGTGTGGGGTATCCGAGAGTAGGGACTGGGGTAATGTACGAGCAGTGTGTGGGGTATCTGGGAGAGTAGGGACTGGGGTACCGTACGGGCAGTGTGTGGGGTATCTGGGAGAGTAGGGACTGGGGTACAGTACGGGCAGTGTGTCAGGTATCTGGGAGAGTAGGGACTGGGGTACCGTACGGGCAGTGTGTGGGGTATCTGGGAGAGTAGGGACTGGGGTACCGTACGGGCGGTGTGTGGGGTATCTGGGAGAGTAGGGACTGGGGTACAGTACGGGCAGTGTGTCAGGTATCTGGGAGAGTAGGGACTGGGGTACAGTATGGACAGTGTGTGGGGTATCTGGGAGAGTAGGGACTGGGGTACAGTACGGGCAGTGTGTGGGGTATCTGAGAGAGTAGGGACTGGGGTACTGTACGGGCAGTGTGTGGGGTATCTGGGAGTAGGGACTGGGGTACAGTACGGGCAGTGTGTGGGGTATCTGGGAGTAGGGACTGGGGTACAGTACGGGCAGTGTGTGGGGTATCTGGGAGAGTAGGGACTGGGGTACTGTACCGGCAGTGTGTGGGGTATCTGGGAGAGTAGGGACTGGGGTACAGTACAGGCAGTGTGTGAGGTATCTGGGAGAGTAGGGACTGCGGTACCGTATGGGCAGTGTGTGGGGTATCTGGGAGAGTAGGGACTGGGGTACAGTATGGGCAGTGTGTGGAGTATCTGGGAGTAGGGACTGGGGTACAGTACGGGCAGTGTGTGGGGTATCTGGGAGAGTAGGGACTGGGGTACAGTACGGGCAGTGTGTGGGGTATCTGGGAGAGTAGGGACTGGGGTACCGTACGGGCAGTGTGTGAGGTATCTGGGAGAGTAGGGACTGGGGTACAGTACGGGCAGTGTGTGGAGTATCTGGGAGTAGGGACTGGGGTACAGTACGGGCAGTGTGTGGGGTATCTGGGAGAGTAGGGACTGGGGTACAGTACGGGCAGTGAGTGGGGTATCTGGGAGAGTAGGGACTGGGGTACAGTACAGGCAGTGTGTGCGGTATCTGGGAGAGTAGGGACTGGGGTACAGTATGGGCAGTGTGTGGGGTATCTGGGAGAGTAGGGACTGGGGTACAGTACGGGCAGTGTGTGTGGTATCTGAGAGAGTAGGGACTGGGGTACAGTACAGGCAGTGTGTGGGTATCTGGGAGAGCAGGGACTGGGGTACAGTACGGGCAGTGTGTGAGGTATCTGGGAGAGTAGGGACTGGGGTACAGTACGGGTAGTGTGTGGGGTATCCGAGAGTAGGGACTGGGGTAATGTACGGGCAGTGTGTGGGGTATCTGGGAGAGTAGGGACTGGGGTACAGTACGGGCAGTGTGTGGGGTATCTGGGAGAGTAGGGACTGGGGTACAGTATGGGCAGTGTGCGAGGTATCTGGGAGAGTAGGGACTGGGGTACAGTACGGGCAGTGTGTGGGGTATCTGGGAGAGTAGGGACTGGGGTACAGTACGGGCAGTGTGTGTGGTATCTAGGAGAGTAGGGACTGGGGTACAGTACGGGCAGTGTGTGGGGTATCTGGGAGGGGAGGGACTGGGGTACAGTACGGGCAGTGTGTGGAGTATCTGGGAGTAGGGACTGGGGTACAGTACGGGCAGTGTGTGGGGTATCTGGGAGAGTAGGGACTGGGGTACAGTACGGGCAGTGAGTGGGGTATCTGGGAGAGTAGGGACTGGGGTACAGTACAGGCAGTGTGTGCTGTATCTGGGAGAGTAGGGACTGGGGTACAGTACGGGCAGTGTGTGGGGTATCTGGGAGAGTAGGGACTGGGGTACAGTACGGGCAGTGTGTGTGGTATCTGAGAGAGTAGGGACTGGGGTACAGTACAGGCAGTGTGTGGGGTATCTGGGAGAGTAGGGACTGGGGTACAGTACGGGCAGTGAGTGGGGTATCTGGGAGAGTAGGGACTGGTGTACAGTACAGGCAGTGTGTGGGGTATCTGGGAGTAGGGACTGGGGTACAGTACGGGCAGTGTGTGGGGTATCTGGGAGAGTAGGGACTGGGGTACAGTACAGGCAGTGTGTGGGGTATCTGGGACAGTAGGGACTGGGGTATAGTATAGGCAGTGTGTGGGGTATCTGGGAGAGTAGGGACTGGGGTACAGTACGGGCAGTGTGTGAGGTATCTGGGAGAGTAGGGACTGGGGTACAGTACGGGCAGTGTGTGGGGTATCTGGGAGAGTAGGGACTGGGGTACAGTACGGGCATTGTGTGGGGTATCTGGGAGAGTAGGGATTGGGGTACAGTACGGGCAGTGTGTGGGGTATCTGGGAGAGTAGGGACTGGGGTACAGTACGGGCAGTGTGTGGGGTATCTGGGAGTGTAGGGACTGGGGTACCGTACGGGCAGTGTGTGGGGTACCTGGGAGAGTACGGACTGGGGTACCGTACGGGCAGTGTGTGGGGTATCTGGGAGAGTAGGGACTGGGGTACAGCACGGGCAGTGTGTCAGGTATCTGGGAGAGTAGGGACTGGGGTACCGTACGGGCAGTGTGTGGGGTATCTGGGAGAGTAGGGACTGGGGTACAGTACGGGCAGTGTGTCAGGTATCTGGGAGAGTAGGGACTGGGGTACAGTACGGACAGTGTGTTGGGTATCTGGGAGAGTAGGGACTGGGGTACAGTACGGGCAGTGTGTGGGGTATCTGAGAGAGTAGGGACTGGGGTACTGTACGGGCAGTGTGTGGGGTATCTGGGAGTAGGGACTGGGGTACAGTACGGGCAGTGTGTGGGGTATCTGGGAGTAGGGACTGGGGTACAGTACGGGCAGTGTGTGGGGTATCTGGGAGAGTAGGGACTGGGGCACTGTACGGACAGTGTGTGAGGAATCTGGGAGAGTAGGGACTGGGGTACCGTATGGGCAGTGTGTGGGGTATCTGGGAGAGTAGGGACTGGGGTACAGTACGGGCAGTGTGTGGAGTATCTGGGAGTAGGGACTGGGGTACAGTACGGGCAGTGTGTGGGGTATCTGGGAGAGTAGGGACTGGGGTACAGTACGGGCAGTGTGTGGGGTATCTGGGAGAGTAGGGACTGGGGTACCGTACGGGCAGTGTGTGGGGTATCTGGGAGAGTAGGGACTGGGGTACAGTACGGGCAGTGTGTGGAGTATCTGGGAGTAGGGACTGGGGTACAGTACGGGCAGTGTGTGGGGTATCTGGGAGAGTAGGGACTGGGGTACAGTACGGGCAGTGAGTGGGGTATCTGGGAGAGTAGGGACTGGGGTACAGTACAGGCAGTGTGTGCGGTATCTGGGAGAGTAGGGACTGGGGTACAGTACGGGCAGTGTGTGGGGTATCTGGGAGAGTAGGGACTGGGGTACAGTACGGGCAGTGTGTGTGGTATCTGAGAGAGTAGGGACTGGGGTACAGTACAGGCAGTGTGTGGCGTATCTGGGAGAGTAGGGACTGGGGTACAGTACGGGCAGTGTGTGAGGTATCTGGGAGAGTAGGGACTGGGGTACAGTACGGGCAGTGTGTGGGGTATCCGAGAGTAGGGACTGGGGTAATGTACGGGCAGTGTGTGGGGTATCTGGGAGAGTAGGGACTGGGGTACAGTACGGGCAGTGTGTGGGGTATCTGGGAGAGTAGGGACTGGGGTACAGTACGGGCAGTGTGTGAGTTATCTGGGAGAGTAGGGACTGGGGTACAGTACGGGCAGTGTGTGGGGTATCCGAGAGTAGGGACTGGGGTAATGTACGAGCAGTGTGTGGGGTATCTGGGAGAGTAGGGACTGGGGTACAGTACGGGCAGTTTGTGGGGTATCTGGGAGAGTAGGGACTGGGGTACAGTACGGGCAGTGTGTGAGTTATCTGGGAGAGTAGGGACTGGGGTACAGTACGGGCAGTGTGTGTGGTACCTAGGAGAGTAGGGACTGGGGTACAGTACGGGCAGTGTGTGGGGTATCTGGGAGGGGAGGGACTGGGGTACAGTACAGGCAGTGTGTGGGGTACCTGGGAGTAGGGACTGGGGTACAGTACAGGCAGTGTGTGCGGTATCTGGGAGAGTAGGGACTGGGGTACAGTACGGGCAGTGTGTGGGCTATCTGGGAGAGTAGGGACTGGGGTACAGTACGGGCAGTGTGTGTGGTATCTGAGAGAGTAGGGACTGGGGTACTGTACGGGCAGTGTGTGGGGCATCTGGGAGTAGGGACTGGGGTACAGTACGGGCAGTGTGAGGGGTATCTGGGAGAGTAGGGACCGGGGTACAGTACGGGCAGTGTGTGGGGTATCTGGGAGAGTAAGGACTGGGGTAATGTACGGGCAGTGTGTGGGGTATCTGGGAGAGTAGGGACTGGGGTACAGTACGGGCAGTGTGTGGGGTATCTGGGAGAGTAGGGACTGGGGTACAGTACGGGCAGTGTGTGAGTTATCTGGGAGAGTAGGGACTGGGGTACAGTACGGGCAGTGTGTGGGGTATCCGAGAGTAGGGACTGGGGTAATGTACGAGCAGTGTGTGGGGTATCTGGGAGAGTAGGGACTGGGGTACAGTACGGGCAGTTTGTGGGGTATCTGGGAGAGTAGGGACTGGGGTACAGTACGGGCAGTGTGTGAGTTATCTGGGAGAGTAGGGACTGGGGTACAGTACGGGCAGTGTGTGTGGTACCTAGGAGAGTAGGGACTGGGGTACAGTACGGGCAGTGTGTGGGGTATCTGGGAGGGGAGGGACTGGGGTACAGTACAGGCAGTGTGTGGGGTACCTGGGAGTAGGGACTGGGGTACAGTACAGGCAGTGTGTGCGGTATCTGGGAGAGTAGGGACTGGGGTACAGTACGGGCAGTGTGTGGGCTATCTGGGAGAGTAGGGACTGGGGTACAGTACGGGCAGTGTGTGTGGTATCTGAGAGAGTAGGGACTGGGGTACTGTACGGGCAGTGTGTGGGGCATCTGGGAGTAGGGACTGGGGTACAGTACGGGCAGTGTGAGGGGTATCTGGGAGAGTAGGGACCGGGGTACAGTACGGGCAGTGTGTGGGGTATCTGGGAGAGTAAGGACTGGGGTATAGTACAGGCAGTGTGTGGGGTATCTGGGAGAGAAGGGACTGGGGTACAGTAGGGGCAGTGTGTGAGGTATCTGGGAGAGTAGGGACTGGGGTACAGTACGGGCAGTGAGTGAGGTATCTGGGAGAGTAGGGACTGGGGTACAGTACGGGCAGTGTGTGGGGTATCTGGGAGAGTAGGGACTGGGGTACAGTACGGGCAGTGTGTGGGGTATCTGGGAGAGTAGGGACTGGGGTACAGTACGGGCAGTGTGTGGGGTATCTGAGAGAGTAGGGACTGGGGTACAGTACGGGCAGTGTGTGGGGTATCTGGGAGAGTAGGGACTGGGGTACCGTACGGGCAGTGTGTGGGGTACCTGTGAGTAGGGACTGGGGTACCATACGGGCATTGTGTGCGGTATCTGGGAGAGTAGGGACTGGGGTACCGTACGGGCAGTGTGTGGGGTATCTGGGAGAGTAGGCACTGGGGTACCGTACGGGCAGTGTGTGGGGTATCTGGGAGAGTAGGGACTGGGGTACAGTACGGGCAGTGTGTGGGGTATCTGGGAGAGTAGGTACTGGGGTACAGTACGGACAGTGTGTGGGGTATCTGGGAGAGTAGGGACTGGGGTACAGTACGGGCAGTGTGTGGGGTATCTGAGAGAGTAGGGACTGGGGTACTGTACGGGCAGTGTGTGAGGTATCTGGGAGTAGGGACTGGGGTACAGTACGGGCAGTCTGTGGGGTATCTGGGAGTAGGGACTGGGGTACAGTACGGGCAGTGTGTGGGGTATCTGGGAGAGTAGGGACTGGGGCACTGTATGGGCAGTGTGTGGGGTATCTGGGAGAGTAGGGACTGGGGTACAGTACAGGCAGTGTGTGAGGAATCTGGGAGAGTAGGGACTGGGGTACAGTATGGGCAGTGTGTGGAGTATCTGGGAGTAGGGACTGGGGTACAGTACGGGCAGTGTGTGGGGTATCTGGGAGAGTAGGGACTGGGGTACAGTACGGACAGTGTGTGGGGTATCTGGGAGAGTAGGGACTGGGGTACCGTACGGGCAGTGTGTGGGGTATCTGGGAGAGTAGGGACTGGGGTACAGTACGGGCAGTGTGTGGAGTATCTGGGAGTAGGGACTGGGGTACAGTACGGGCAGTGTGTGGGGTATCTGGGAGAGTAGGGACTGGGGTACAGTATGGGCAGTGAGTCGGGTATCTGGGAGAGTAGGGACTGGGGTACAGTACAGGCAGTGTGTGCGGTATCTGGGAGAGTAGGGACTGGGGTACAGTACGGGCAGTGTGTGGGGTATCTGGGAGAGTAGGGACTGGGGTACAGTACGGGCAGTGTGTGTGGTATCTGAGAGAGTAGGGACTGGGGTACAGTACGGGCAGTGTGTGGGGTATCCGAGAGTAGGGACTGGGGTAATGTACGGGCAGTGTGTGGGGTATCTGGGAGAGTAGGGACTGGGGTACAGTACGGGCAGTGTGTGGGGTATCTGGGAGAGTAGGGACTGGGGTACAGTACGGGCAGTGTGTGAGGTATCTGGGAGAGTAGGGACTGGGGTACAGTACGGGCAGTGTGTGGGGTATCTGGGAGAGTAGGGACTGTGGTACAGTACGGGCAGTGTGTGTGGTATCTAGGAGAGTAGGGACTGGGGTACAGTACGGGCAGTGTGTGGGGTATCTGGGAGGGGAGGGACTGGGGTACAGTACGGGCAGTGTATGGAGTATCTGGGAGTAGGGACTGGGGTACAGTACGGGCAGTGTGTGGGGTATCTGGGAGAGTAGGGACTGGGGTACAGTACGGGCAGCGTGTGGGGTATCTGGGAGAGTAGGGACTGGGGTACAGTACAGGCAGTGTGTGGGGTATCTGAGAGAGTAGGAACTGGGGTACCGTACGGGCAGTGTGTGGGGTATCTGGGAGAGTAGGGACTGGGGTACAGTACAGGCAGTGTGTGGGGTACCTGGGAGTAGGGACTGGGGTACAGTACGGGCAGTGTGTGGGGTATCTGGGAGAGTAGGGACTGGGGTATAGTACAGGCAGTGTGTGGGGTATCTGGGAGAGAAGGGACTGGGGTACAGTAGGGGCAGTGTGTGAGGTATCTGGGAGAGTAGGGACTGGGGTACAGTACGGGCAGTGTGTGGGGTATCTGGGAGAGTAGGGACTGGGGTACTGTACGGGCAGTGTGTGGGGTATCTGGGAGAGTAGGGACTGGGGTACAGTACGGGCAGTGTGCGGGGTATCTGAGAGAGTAGGGACTGGGGTACAGTACGGGCAGTGTGTGGGGTATCTGGGAGAGTAGGGACTGGGGTACCGTACGGGCAGTGTGTGGGGTACCTGTGAGTAGGGACTGGGGTACCATACGGGCATTGTGTGCGGTATCTGGGAGAGTAGGGACTGGGGTACCGTACGGGCAGTGTGTCAGGTATCTGGGAGAGTAGGGACTGGGGTACCGTACGGGCAGTGTGTGGGGTATCTGGGAGAGTAGGGACTGGGGTACAGTACGGGCAGTGTGTCAGGTATCTGGGAGAGTAGGGACTGGGGTACAGTACGGACAGTGTGTGGGGTATCTGGGAGAGTAGGGACTGGGGTACAGTACGGGCAGTGTGTGGGGTATCTGAGAGAGTAGGGACTGGGGTACTGTACGGGCAGTGTGTGGGGTATCTGGGAGTAGGGACTGGGGTACAGTACGGGCAGTGTGTGGGGTATCTGGGAGTAGGGACTGGGGTACAGTACGGGCAGTGTGTGGGGTATCTGGGAGAGTAGGGACTGGGGCACTGTATGGGCAGTGTGTGGGGTATCTGGGAGAGTAGGGACTGGGGTACAGTACAGGCAGTGTGTGAGGAATCTGGGAGAGTAGGGACTGGGGTACAGTATGGGCAGTGTGTGGAGTATCTGGGAGTAGGGACTGGGGTACAGTACGGGCAGTGTGTGGGGTATCTGGGAGAGTAGGGACTGGGGTACAGTACGGACAGTGTGTGGGGTATCTGGGAGAGTAGGGACTGGGGTACCGTACGGGCAGTGTGTGGGGTATCTGGGAGAGTAGGGACTGGGGTACAGTACGGGCAGTGTGTGGAGTATCTGGGAGTAGGGACTGGGGTACAGTACGGGCAGTGTGTGGGGTATCTGGGAGAGTAGGGACTGGGGTACAGTACGGGCAGTGAGTCGGGTATCTGGGAGAGTAGGGACTGGGGTACAGTACAGGCAGTGTGTGCGGTATCTGGGAGAGTAGGGACTGGGGTACAGTACGGGCAGTGTGTGGGGTATCTGGGAGAGTAGGGACTGGGGTACAGTACGGGCAGTGTGTGTGGTATCTGAGAGAGTAGGGACTGGGGTACAGTACAGGCAGTGTGTGGCGTATCTGGGAGAGCAGGGACTGGGGTACAGTACGGGCAGTGTGTGAGGTATCTGGGAGAGTAGGGACTGGGGTACAGTACGGGCAGTGTGTGGGGTATCCGAGAGTAGGGACTGGGGTAATGTACGGGCAGTGTGTGGGGTATCTGGGAGAGTAGGGACTGGGGTACAGTACGGGCAGTGTGTGGGGTATCTGGGAGAGTAGGGACTGGGGTACAGTACGGGCAGTGTGTGAGGTATCTGGGAGAGTAGGGACTGGGGTACAGTACGGGCAGTGTGTGGGGTATCTGGGAGAGTAGGGACTGTGGTACAGTACGGGCAGTGTGTGTGGTATCTAGGAGAGTAGGGACTGGGGTACAGTACGGGCAGTGTGTGGGGTATCTGGGAGGGGAGGGACTGGGGAACAGTACGGGCAGTGTGTAGAGTATCTGGGAGTAGGGACTGGGGTACAGTACGGGCAGTGTGTGGGGTATCTGGGAGAGTAGGGACTGGGGTACAGTACGGGCAGTGAGTGTGGTATCTGGGAGAGTAGGGACTGGGGTACAGTACAGGCAGTGTGTGCGGTATCTGGGAGAGTAGGGACTGGGGTACAGTACGGGCAGTGTGTGGGGTATCTGGGAGAGTAGGGACTGGGGTACAGTACGGGCAGTGTGTGTGGTATCTGAGAGAGTAGGGACTGGGGTACAGTACAGGCAGTGTGTGGGGTATCTGGGAGAGTAGGGACTGAGGTACAGTACGGGCAGTGAGTGGGGTATCTGGGAGAGTAGGGACTGGGGTATAGTATAGGCAGTGTGTGGGGTATCTGGGAGAGTAGGGACTGGGGTACAGTACGGGCAGTGTGTGAGGTATCTGGGAGAGTAGGGACTGGGGTACAGTACGGGCAGTGTGTGGGGTATCTGGGACAGTAGGGACTCGGGTACAGTACGGGCATTGTGTGGGGTATCTGGGAGAGTAGGGATTGGGGTACAGTACGGGCAGTGTGTGGGGTATCTGGGAGAGTAGGGACTGGGGCACTGTATGGGCAGTGTGTGGGGTATCTGGGAGAGTAGGGACTGGGGTACAGTACGGGCAGTGTGTGGGGTATCTGAGAGAGTAGGGACTGGGGTACTGTACGGGCAGTGTGTGGGGTATCTGGGAGTAGGGACTGGGGTACAGTACGGGCAGTGTGTGGGGTATCTGGGAGTAGGGACTGGGGTACAGTACGGGCAGTGTGTGGGGTATCTGGGAGAGTAGGGACTGGGGCACTGTATGGGCAGTGTGTGGGGTATCTGGGAGAGTAGGGACTGGGGTACAGTACAGGCAGTGTGTGAGGAATCTGGGAGAGTAGGGACTGGGGTACAGTATGGGCAGTGTGTGGAGTATCTGGGAGTAGGGACTGGGGTACAGTACGGGCAGTGTGTGGGGTATCTGGGAGAGTAGGGACTGGGGTACAGTACGGACAGTGTGTGGGGTATCTGGGAGAGTAGGGACTGGGGTACTGTACGGGCAGTGTGTGGGGTATCTGGGAGAGTAGGGACTGGGGTACAGTACGGGCAGTGTGTGGAGTATCTGGGAGTAGGGACTGGGGTACAGTACGGGCAGTGTGTGGGGTATCTGGGAGAGTAGGGACTGGGGTACAGTACGGGCAGTGAGTCGGGTATCTGGGAGAGTAGGGACTGGGGTACAGTACAGGCAGTGTGTGCGGTATCTGGGAGAGTAGGGACTGGGGTACAGTACGGGCAGTGTGTGGGGTATCTGGGAGAGTAGGGACTGGGGTACAGTACGGGCAGTGTGTGTGGTATCTGAGAGAGTAGGGACTGGGGTACAGTACAGGCAGTGTGTGGCGTATCTGGGAGAGCAGGGACTGGGGTACAGTACGGGCAGTGTGTGAGGTATCTGGGAGAGTAGGGACTGGGGTACAGTACGGGCAGTGTGTGGGGTATCCGAGAGTAGGGACTGGGGTAATGTACGGGCAGTGTGTGGGGTATCTGGGAGAGTAGGGACTGGGGTACAGTACGGGCAGTGTGTGGGGTATCTGGGAGAGTAGGGACTGGGGTACAGTACGGGCAGTGTGTGAGGTATCTGGGAGAGTAGGGACTGGGGTACAGTACGGGCAGTGTGTGGGGTATCTGGGAGAGTAGGGACTGTGGTACAGTACGGGCAGTGTGTGTGGTATCTAGGAGAGTAGGGACTGGGGTACAGTACGGGCAGTGTGTGGGGTATCTGGGAGGGGAGGGACTGGGGTACAGTACGGGCAGTGTGTGGAGTATCTGGGAGTAGGGACTGGGGTACAGTACGGGCAGTGTGTGGGGTATCTGGGAGAGTAGGGACTGGGGTACAGTACGGGCAGTGAGTGTGGTATCTGGGAGAGTAGGGACTGGGGTACAGTACAGGCAGTGTGTGCGGTATCTGGGAGAGTAGGGACTGGGGTACAGTACGGGCAGTGTGTGGGGTATCTGGGAGAGTAGGGACTGGGGTACAGTACGGGCAGTGTGTGTGGTATCTGAGAGAGTAGGGACTGGGGTACAGTACAGGCAGTGTGTGGGGTATCTGGGAGAGTCGGGACTGGGGTACAGTACGGGCAGTGAGTGGGGTATCTGGGAGAGTAGGGACTGGGGTATAGTATAGGCAGTGTGTGGGGTATCTGGGAGAGTAGGGACTGGGGTACAGTACGGGCAGTGTGTGAGCTATCTGGGAGAGTAGGGACTGGGGTACAGTACGGGCAGTGTGTGGGGTATCTGGGACAGTAGGGACTAGGGTACAGTACGGGCATTGTGTGGGGTATCTGGGAGAGTAGGGATTGGGGTACAGTACGGGCAGTGTGTGGGGTATCTGGGAGAGTAGGGACTGGGGCACTGTATGGGCAGTGTGTGGGGTATCTGGGAGAGTAGGGACTGGGGTACAGTACAGGCAGTGTGTGAGGAATCTGGGAGAGTAGGGACTGGGGTACAGTATGGGCAGTGTGTGGAGTATCTGGGAGTAGGGACTGGGGTACAGTACGGGCAGTGTGTGGGGTATCTGGGAGAGTAGGGACTGGGGTACAGTACGGACAGTGTGTGGGGTATCTGGGAGAGTAGGGACTGGGGTACCGTACGGGCAGTGTGTGGGGTATCTGGGAGAGTAGGGACTGGGGTACAGTACGGGCAGTGTGTGGAGTATCTGGGAGTAGGGACTGGGGTACAGTACGGGCAGTGTGTGGGGTATCTGGGAGAGTAGGGACTGGGGTACAGTACGGGCAGCGAGTCGGGTATCTGGGAGAGTAGGGACTGGGGTACAGTACAGGCAGTGTGTGCGGTATCTGGGAGAGTAGGGACTGGGGTACAGTACGGGCAGTGTGTGTGGTATCTGAGAGAGTAGGGACTGGGGTACAGTACAGGCAGTGTGTGGGGTATCTGGGAGAGCAGGGACTGGGGTACAGTACGGGCAGTGTGTGAGGTATCTGGGAGAGTAGGGACTGGGGTACAGTACGGGCAGTGTGTGGGGTATCCGAGAGTAGGGACTGGGGTAATGTACGGGCAGTGTGTGGGGTATCTGGGAGAGTAGGGACTGGGGTACAGTACGGGCAGTGTGTGGGGTATCTGGGAGAGTAGGGACTGGGGTACAGTACGGGCAGTGTGTGAGGTATCTGGGAGAGTAGGGACTGGGGTACAGTACGGGCAGTGTGTGGGGTATCTGGGAGAGTAGGGACTGTGGTACAGTACGGGCAGTGTGTGTGGTATCTAGGAGAGTAGGGACTGGGGTACAGTACGGGCAGTGTGTGGGTTATCTGGGATGGGAGGGACTGGGGTCCAGTACGGGCAGTGTGTGGAGTATCTGGGAGTAGGGACTGGGGTACAGTACGGGCAGTGAGTGTGGTATCTGGGAGAGTAGGGACTGGGGTACAGTACAGGCAGTGTGTGCGGTATCTGGGAGAGTAGGGACTGGGGTACAGTACGGGCAGTGTGTGGGGTATCTGGGAGAGTAGGGACTGGGGTACAGTACGGGCAGTGTGTGTGGTATCTGAGAGAGTAGGGACTGGGGTACAGTACAGGCAGTGTGTGCGGTATCTGGGAGAGTAGGGACTGGGGTATAGTATAGGCAGTGTGTGGGGTATCTGGGAGAGTAGGGACTGGGGTACAGTACGGGCAGTGTGTGGGGTATCTGGGAGAGTAGGGACTGGGGCACTGTATGGGCAGTGTGTGGGGTATCTGGGAGAGTAGGGACTGGGGTACAGTACAGGCAGTGTGTGAGGAATCTGGGAGAGTAGGGACTGGGGTACAGTATGGGCAGTGTGTGGAGTATCTGGGAGTAGGGACTGGGGTACAGTACGGGCAGTGTGTGGGGTATCTGGGAGAGTAGGGACTGGGGTACAGTACGGGCAGTGTGTGGGGTATCTGGGAGAGTAGGGACTGGGGTACAGTACGGGCAGTGTGTGAGGTATCTGGGAGAGTAGGGACTGGGGTACAGTACGGGCAGTGTGTGGGGTATCTGGGAGAGTAGGGACTGTGGTACAGTACGGGCAGTGTGTGTGGTATCTAGGAGAGTAGGGACTGGGGTACAGTACGGGCAGTGTGTGGGGTATCTGGGAGGGGAGGGACTGGGGTACAGTACGGGCAGTGTGTGGAGTATCTGGGAGTAGGGACTGGGGTACAGTACGGGCAGTGTGTGGGGTATCTGGGAGAGTAGGGACTGGGGTACAGTACGGGCAGTGAGTGTGGTATCTGGGAGAGTAGGGACTGGGGTACAGTACAGGCAGTGTGTGCGGTATCTGGGAGAGTAGGGACTGGGGTACAGTACGGGCAGTGTGTGGGGTATCTGGGAGAGTAGGGACTGGGGTACAGTACGGGCAGTGTGTGTGGTATCTGAGAGAGTAGGGACTGGGGTACAGTACAGGCAGTGTGTGGGGTATCTGGGAGAGTCGGGACTGGGGTACAGTACGGGCAGTGAGTGGGGTATCTGGGAGAGTAGGGACTGGGGTATAGTATAGGCAGTGTGTGGGGTATCTGGGAGAGTAGGGACTGGGGTACAGTACGGGCAGTGTGTGAGCTATCTGGGAGAGTAGGGACTGGGGTACAGTACGGGCAGTGTGTGGGGTATCTGGGACAGTAGGGACTAGGGTACAGTACGGGCATTGTGTGGGGTATCTGGGAGAGTAGGGATTGGGGTACAGTACGGGCAGTGTGTGGGGTATCTGGGAGAGTAGGGACTGGGGCACTGTATGGGCAGTGTGTGGGGTATCTGGGAGAGTAGGGACTGGGGTACAGTACAGGCAGTGTGTGAGGAATCTGGGAGAGTAGGGACTGGGGTACAGTATGGGCAGTGTGTGGAGTATCTGGGAGTAGGGACTGGGGTACAGTACGGGCAGTGTGTGGGGTATCTGGGAGAGTAGGGACTGGGGTACAGTACGGACAGTGTGTGGGGTATCTGGGAGAGTAGGGACTGGGGTACCGTACGGGCAGTGTGTGGGGTATCTGGGAGAGTAGGGACTGGGGTACAGTACGGGCAGTGTGTGGAGTATCTGGGAGTAGGGACTGGGGTACAGTACGGGCAGTGTGTGGGGTATCTGGGAGAGTAGGGACTGGGGTACAGTACGGGCAGCGAGTCGGGTATCTGGGAGAGTAGGGACTGGGGTACAGTACAGGCAGTGTGTGCGGTATCTGGGAGAGTAGGGACTGGGGTACAGTACGGGCAGTGTGTGTGGTATCTGAGAGAGTAGGGACTGGGGTACAGTACAGGCAGTGTGTGGGGTATCTGGGAGAGCAGGGACTGGGGTACAGTACGGGCAGTGTGTGAGGTATCTGGGAGAGTAGGGACTGGGGTACAGTACGGGCAGTGTGTGGGGTATCCGAGAGTAGGGACTGGGGTAATGTACGGGCAGTGTGTGGGGTATCTGGGAGAGTAGGGACTGGGGTACAGTACGGGCAGTGTGTGGGGTATCTGGGAGAGTAGGGACTGGGGTACAGTACGGGCAGTGTGTGAGGTATCTGGGAGAGTAGGGACTGGGGTACAGTACGGGCAGTGTGTGGGGTATCTGGGAGAGTAGGGACTGTGGTACAGTACGGGCAGTGTGTGTGGTATCTAGGAGAGTAGGGACTGGGGTACAGTACGGGCAGTGTGTGGGTTATCTGGGATGGGAGGGACTGGGGTCCAGTACGGGCAGTGTGTGGAGTATCTGGGAGTAGGGACTGGGGTACAGTACGGGCAGTGAGTGTGGTATCTGGGAGAGTAGGGACTGGGGTACAGTACAGGCAGTGTGTGCGGTATCTGGGAGAGTAGGGACTGGGGTACAGTACGGGCAGTGTGTGGGGTATCTGGGAGAGTAGGGACTGGGGTACAGTACGGGCAGTGTGTGTGGTATCTGAGAGAGTAGGGACTGGGGTACAGTACAGGCAGTGTGTGCGGTATCTGGGAGAGTAGGGACTGGGGTATAGTATAGGCAGTGTGTGGGGTATCTGGGAGAGTAGGGACTGGGGTACAGTACGGGCAGTGTGTGGGGTATCTGGGAGAGTAGGGACTGGGGCACTGTATGGGCAGTGTGTGGGGTATCTGGGAGAGTAGGGACTGGGGTACAGTACAGGCAGTGTGTGAGGAATCTGGGAGAGTAGGGACTGGGGTACAGTATGGGCAGTGTGTGGAGTATCTGGGAGTAGGGACTGGGGTACAGTACGGGCAGTGTGTGGGGTATCTGGGAGAGTAGGGACTGGGGTACAGTACGGACAGTGTGTGGGGTATCTGGGAGAGTAGGGACTGGGGTACCGTACGGGCAGTGTGTGGGGTATCTGGGAGAGTAGGGACTGGGGTACAGTACGGGCAGTGTGTGGAGTATCTGGGAGTAGGGACTGGGGTACAGTACGGGCAGCGAGTCGGGTATCTGGGAGAGTAGGGACTGGGGTACAGTACAGGCAGTGTGTGCGGTATCTGGGAGAGTAGGGACTGGGGTACAGTACGGGCAGTGTGTGTGGTATCTGAGAGAGTAGGGACTGGGGTACAGTACAGGCAGTGTGTGGGGTATCTGGGAGAGCAGGGACTGGGGTACAGTACGGGCAGTGTGTGAGGTATCTGGGAGAGTAGGGACTGGGGTACAGTACGGGCAGTGTGTGGGGTATCCGAGAGTAGGGACTGGGGTAATGTATGGGCAGTGTGTGGGGTATCTGGGAGAGTAGGGACTGGGGTACAGTACGGGCAGTGTGTGGGGTATCTGGGAGAGTAGGGACTGGGGTACAGTACGGGCAGTGTGTGAGGTATCTGGGAGAGTAGGGACTGGGGTACAGTACGGGCAGTGTGTGGGGTATCTGGGAGAGTAGGGACTGTGGTACAGTACGGGCAGTGTGTGTGGTATCTAGGAGAGTAGGGACTGGGGTACAGTACGGGCAGTGTGTGGGGTATCTGGGAGGGGAGGGACTGGGGTACAGTACGGGCAGTGTGTGGAGTATCTGGGAGTAGGGACTGGGGTACAGTACGGGCAGTGTGTGGGGTATCTGGGAGAGTAGGGACTGGGGTACAGTACGGGCAGTGAGTGTGGTATCTGGGAGAGTAGGGACTGGGGTACAGTACAGGCAGTGTGTGCGGTATCTGGGAGAGTAGGGACTGGGGTACAGTACGGGCAGTGTGTGGGGTATCTGGGAGAGTAGGGACTGGGGTACAGTACGGGCAGTGTGTGTGGTATCTGAGAGAGTAGGGACTGGGGTACAGTACAGGCAGTGTGTGGGGTATCTGGGAGAGTAGGGACTGGGGTACAGTACGGGCAGTGAGTGGGGTATCTGGGAGAGTAGGGACTGGGGTATAGTATAGGCAGTGTGTGGGGTATCTGGGAGAGTAGGGACTGGGGTACAGTACGGGCAGTGTGTGAGGTATCTGGGAGAGTAGGGACTGGGGTACAGTACGGGCAGTGTGTGGGGTATCTGGGAGAGTAGGGACTGGGGTACAGTACGGGCATTGTGTGGGGTATCTGGGAGAGTAGGGATTGGGGTACAGTACGGGCAGTGTGTGGGGTATCTGGGAGAGTAGGGACTGGGGTACAGTACGGGCAGTGTGTGGGGTATCTGGGAGTGTAGGGACTGGGGTACCGTACGGGCAGTGTGTGGGGTACCTGGGAGAGTACGGACTGGGGTACCGTACGGGCAGTGTGTGGGGTATCTGGGAGAGTAGGGACTGGGGTACCGTACGGGCAGTGTGTGGGGTATCTGGGAGAGTAGGGACTGGGGTACAGCACGGGCAGTGTGTCAGGTATCTGGGAGAGTGGGGACTGGGGTACCGTACGGGCAGTGTGTGGGGTATCTGGGAGAGTAGGGACTGGGGTACCGTACGGGCGGTGTGTGGGGTATCTGGGAGAGTAGGGACTGGGGTACAGTACGGGCAGTGTGTGGAGTATCTGGGAGTAGGGACTGGGGTACAGTACGGGCAGTGTGTGGGGTATCTGGGAGAGTAGGAACTGGGGTACAGTACGGGCAGTGAGTCGGGTATCTGGGAGAGTAGGGACTGGGGTACAGTACAGGCAGTGTGTGCGGTATCTGGGAGAGTAGGGACTGGGGTACAGTACGGGCAGTGTGTGGGGTATCTGGGAGAGTAGGGACTGGGGTACAGTACGGGCAGTGTGTGTGGTATCTGAGAGAGTAGGGACTGGGGTACAGTACAGGCAGTGTGTGGGGTATCTGGGAGAGCAGGGACTGGGGTACAGTACGGGCAGTGTGTGAGGTATCTGGGAGAGTAGGGACTGGGGTACAGTACGGGCAGTGTGTGGGGTATCCGAGAGTAGGGACTGGGGTAATGTACGGGCAGTGTGTGGGGTATCTGGGAGAGTAGGGACTGGGGTACAGTACGGGCAGTGTGTGGGGTATCTGGGAGAGTAGGGACTGGGGTACAGTACGGGCAGTGTGTGAGGTATCTGGGAGAGTAGGGACTGGGGTACAGTACGGGCAGTGTGTGGGGTATCTGGGAGAGTAGGGACTGTGGTACAGTACGGGCAGTGTGTGTGGTATCTAGGAGAGTAGGGACTGGGGTACAGTACGGGCAGTGTGTGGGGTATCTGGGAGGGGAGGGACTGGGGTACAGTACGGGCAGTGTGTGGAGTATCTGGGAGTAGGGACTGGGGTACAGTACGGGCAGTGTGTGGGGTATCTGGGAGAGTAGGGACTGGGGTACAGTACGGGCAGCGTGTGGGGTATCTGGGAGAGTAGGGACTGGGGTACAGTACAGGCAGTGTGTGGGGTATCTGAGAGAGTAGGAACTGGGGTACCGTACGGGCAGTGTGTGGGGTATCTGGGAGAGTAGGGACTGGGGTACAGTACAGGCAGTGTGTGGGGTACCTGGGAGTAAGGACTGGGGTACAGTACGGGCAGTGTGTGGGGTATCTGGGAGAGTAGGGACTGGGGTATAGTACAGGCAGTGTGTGGGGTATCTGGGAGAGAAGGGACTGGGGTACAGTAGGGGCAGTGTGTGAGGTATCTGGGAGAGTAGGGACTGGGGTACAGTACGGGCAGTGTGTGGGGTATCTGGGAGAGTAGGGACTGGGGTACAGTACGGGCAGTGTGTGGGGTATCTGGGAGAGTAGGGACTGGGGTACAGTACGGGCAGTGAGTGTGGTATCTGGGAGAGTAGGGACTGGGGTACAGTACATGCAGTGTGTGCGGTATCTGGGAGAGTAGGGACTGGGGTACAGTACAGGCAGTGTGTGGGGTATCTGGGAGAGTAGGGACTGGGGTACAGTACGGGCAGTGAGTGGGGTATCTGGGAGATATGGGACTGGGGTATAGTATAGGCAGTGTGTGGGGTATCTGGGAGAGTAGGGACTGGGGTACAGTACGGGCAGTGTGTGAGGTATCTGGGAGAGTAGGGACTGGGGTACAGTACGGGCAGTGTGTGGGGTATCTGGGACAGTAGGGACTCGGGTACAGTACGGGCATTGTGTGGGGTATCTGGGAGAGTAGGGATTGGGGTACAGTACGGGCAGTGTGTGGGGTATCTGGGAGAGTAGGGACTGGGGTACAGTACGGGCAGTGTGTGGGGTATCTGGGAGTGTAGGGACTGGGGTACCGTACGGGCAGTGTGTGGGGTACCTGGGAGAGTACGGACTGGGGTACCGTACGGGCAGTGTGTGGGGTATCTGGGAGAGTAGGGACTGGGGTACCGTACGGGCAGTGTGTGGGGTATCTGGGAGAGTAGGGACTGGGGTACAGTACGGGCAGTGTGTCAGGTATCTGGGAGAGTAGGGACTGGGGTACCGTACGGGCAGTGTGTGGGGTATCTGGGAGAGTAGGGACTGGGGTACCGTACGGGCGGTGTGTGGGGTATCTGGGAGAGTAGGGACTGGGGTACAGTACGGGCAGTGTGTCAGGTATCTGGGAGAGTAGGGACTGGGGTACAGTATGGACAGTGTGTGGGGTATCTGGGAGAGTAGGGACTGGGGTACAGTACGGGCAGTGTGTGGGGTATCTGAGAGAGTAGGGACTGGGGTACTGTACGGGCAGTGTGTGGGGTATCTGGGAGTAGGGACTGGGGTACAGTACGGGCAGTGTGTGGGGTATCTGGGAGTAGGGACTGGGGTACAGTACGGGCAGTGTGTGGGGTATCTGGGAGAATAGGGACTGGGGTACTGTACGGGCAGTGTGTGGGGTATCTGGGAGAGTAGGGACTGGGGTACAGTACAGGCAGTGTGTGAGGTATCTGGGAGAGTAGGGACTGCGGTACCGTATGGGCAGTGTGTGGGGTATCTGGGAGAGTAGGGACTGGGGTACAGTATGGGCAGTGTGTGGAGTATCTGGGAGTAGGGACTGGGGTACAGTACGGGCAGTGTGTGGGGTATCTGGGAGAGTAGGGACTGGGGTACAGTACGGGCAGTGTGTGGGGTATCTGGGAGAGTAGGGACTGGGGTACCGTACGGGCAGTGTGTGAGGTATCTGGGAGAGTAGGGACTGGGGTACAGTACGGGCAGTGTGTGGAGTATCTGGGAGTAGGGACTGGGGTACAGTACGGGCAGTGTGTGGGGTATCTGGGAGAGTAGGGACTGGGGTACAGTACGGGCAGTGAGTGGGGTATCTGGGAGAGTAGGGACTGGGGTACAGTACAGGCAGTGTGTGCGGTATCTGGGAGAGTAGGGACTGGGGTACAGTATGGGCAGTGTGTGGGGTATCTGGGAGAGTAGGGACTGGGGTACAGTACGGGCAGTGTGTGTGGTATCTGAGAGAGTAGGGACTGGGGTACAGTACAGGCAGTGTGTGGGTATCTGGGAGAGCAGGGACTGGGGTACAGTACGGGCAGTGTGTGAGGTATCTGGGAGAGTAGGGACTGGGGTACAGTACGGGTAGTGTGTGGGGTATCCGAGAGTAGGGACTGGGGTAATGTATGGGCAGTGTGTGGGTATCTGGGAGAGTAGGGACTGGGGTACAGTACGGGCAGTGTGTGGGGTATCTGGGAGAGTAGGGACTGGGGTACAGTACGGGCAGTGTGTGAGGTATCTTGGAGAGTAGGGACTGGGGTACAGTATGGGCAGTGTGTGGGGTATCTGGGAGAGTAGGGACTGGGGTACAGTACGGGCAGTGTGTGTGGTATCTAGGAGAGTAGGGACTGGCGTACAGTACGGGCAGTGTGTGGGGTATCTGGGAGGGGAGGGACTGGGGTACAGTACGGGCAGTGTGTGGAGTATCTGGGAGTAGGGACTGGGGTACAGTACGGGCAGTGTGTGGGGTATCTGGGAGAGTAGGGACTGGGGTACAGTACGGGCAGTGAGTGGGGTATCTGGGAGAGTAGGGACTGGGGTACAGTACAGGCAGTGTGTGCGGTATCTGGGAGAGTAGGGACTGGGGTACAGTACGGGCAGTGTGTGGGGTATCTGGGAGAGTAGGGACTGGGGTACAGTACGGGCAGTGTGTGTGGTATCTGAGAGAGTAGGGACTGGGGTACAGTACAGGCAGTGTGTGGGGTATCTGGGAGAGTAGGGACTGGGGTACAGTACGGGCAGTGAGTGGGGTATCTGGGAGAGTAGGGACTGGTGTACAGTACAGGCAGTGTGTGGGGTATCTGGGAGTAGGGACTGGGGTACAGTACGGGCAGTGTGTGGGGTATCTGGGAGAGTAGGGACTGGGGTACAGTA
This sequence comes from Scyliorhinus torazame, assembly GCF_047496885.1. Taxonomy (NCBI): domain Eukaryota; kingdom Metazoa; phylum Chordata; class Chondrichthyes; order Carcharhiniformes; family Scyliorhinidae; genus Scyliorhinus; species Scyliorhinus torazame. The sequence goes on along the minus strand of NW_027308035.1, from coordinate 36,654 downwards.
CAGGCAGTGTGTGGGTTATCTGGGAGAGTAGGGACTGGGGTACAGTACAGGCAGTGTGTGGGGTATCTGGGAGAGTAGGGACTGGGGTACAGTACGGGCAGTGTGTGAGGTATCTGGGAGAGTAGGGACTGGGGTACAGTACGGGCAGTGTGTGGGGTATCTGGGAGAGTAGGGACTGGGGTACAGTATGGGCATTGTGTGGGGTATCTGGGAGAGTAGGGATTGGGGTACAGTACGGGCAGTGTGTGGGGTATCTGGGAGAGTAGGGACTGGGGTACAGTACGGGCAGTGTGTGGGGTATCTGGGAGTGTAGGGACTGGGGTACCGTACGGGCAGTGTGTGGGGTACCTGGGAGAGTACGGACTGGGGTACCGTACGGGCAGTGTGTGGGGTATCTGGGAGAGTAGGGACTGGGGTACCGTACGGGCAGTGTGTGGGGTATCTGGGAGAGTAGGGACTGGGGTACAGCACGGGCAGTGTGTCAGGTATCTGGGAGAGTAGGGACTGGGGTACCGTACGGGCAGTGTGTGGGGTGTCTGGGAGAGTAGGGACTGGGGTACCGTACGGGCGGTGTGTGGGGTATCTGGGAGAGTAGGGACTGGGGTACAGTACGGGCAGTGTGTCAGGTATCTGGGAGAGTAGGGACTGGGGTACAGTACGGACAGTGTGTGGGGTATCTGGGAGAGTAGGGACTGGGGTACAGTACGGGCAGTGTGTGGGGTATCTGAGAGAGTAGGGACTGGGGTACTGTACGGGCAGTGTGTAGGGTATCTGGGAGTAGGGACTGGGGTACAGTACGGGCAGTGTGTGGGGTATCTGGGAGTAGGGACTGGGGTACAGTACGGGCAGTGTGTGGGGTATCTGGGAGAGTAGGGACTGCGGTACTGTACGGGCAGTGTGTGGGGTATCTGGGAGAGTAGGGACTGGGGTACAGTAGAGGCAGTGTGTGAGGTATCTGGGAGAGTAGGGACTGGGGTACCGTACGGGCAGTGTGTGGGGTATCTGGGAGAGTAGGGACTGGGGTACAGTACGGGCAGTGTGTGGAGTATCTGGGAGTAGGGACTGGGGTACAGTACGGGCAGTGTGTGGGGTATCTGGGAGAGTAGGGACTGGGGTACAGTACGGGCAGCGTGTGGGGTATCTGGGAGAGTAGGGACTGGGGTACAGTACAGGCAGTGTGTGGGGTATCTGAGAGAGTAGGAACTGGGGTACCGTACGGGCAGTGTGTGGGGTATCTGGGAGAGTAGGGACTGGGGTACAGTACAGGCAGTGTGTGGGGTACCTGGGAGTAGGGACTGGGGTACAGTACAGGCAGTGTGTGCGGTATCTGGGAGAGTAGGGACTGGGGTACAGTACGGGCAGTGTGTGGGGTATCTGGGAGAGTAGGGACTGGGGTACAGTACGGGCAGTGTGTGTGGTATCTGAGATAGTAGGGATTGGGGTACAGTACGGGCAGTGTGTGGGGTATCTGGGAGAGTAGAGACTGGGGTACAGTACGGGCAGTGTGTGTGGTATCTGGGAGAGTAGGGACTGGGGTACAGTACGGGCAGTGTGTGGGGTATCTGGGAGAGTAGGGACTGGGGTACAGTACGGGCAGTGTGTGGGGTATCTGGGAGTAGGGACTGGGGTTCAGTATGGGCAGTGTGTGGGGTATCTGGGAGTAGGGACTGGGGTTCAGTACGGGCAGTGTGTGAGGTATCTGGGAGATTAGGGACTGGGGTACAGTGCGGTCAGCGCGAGAGTTTAAGAAACCTCCTCCCTTCTTTGTGCCGACTTGGTGGGTATTTTCTCACCGGTTTCATAATCCAGGTGATTCCATGATTTCTCTTGAATTCCTCGACAAAGAGGTGGTACTCAACCGGGAGCTCGAAGGTCTTTGGAAAGAAATCACATTTAGCCGCCTCCAGCTTGCCCTGCTCACGTTCCAGTTGTTTACGAAACCTCTTCAGATTTTTCACCATGAAGTTTTTCCGTGTCAGCTTGCATGTAAAGAAAGAAGAATGTACGAAAATCTAAACCTTAGAATGTAGATTGAGAGCCAATTGGGTTCCCCTGCAACAATACTTCACAACACATTTCATTAATAAGAAACGAGCGGTCACGTTGTTAGGAGTTTTCTATAGGCCCCAAAATAGTAATAGAGATGTCGATGAAGAAATAGCAAAACAGATTATGGATAGGTGTGGAGGTCTCAGGGTGGTTGTCATGGGTGACTTTAACTTTCCAAATATTGATTGGAACCTCTATAGATTGAACAGTTCGGATGGGGCAGTTTTTGTACAGTGTGTGCCGGAGGGTTTCCTGACACAATATGTGGATAGGCCGACAAGAGGGGGGGCCACATTGGATTTGGTACTGGGTTATGAACCGGGCCAAGTGTTAGATTTGTTTGTGGGAGAGCACTTTGGAGATTGTGACCACAATTTGGTGTCTTTCACTACTGCAATGGAGAGGGATAGGGCCATACGGCAGGGCAAGGTTTATAATTGGGGGAGGGTAATTATGATGCGATTAGGCAAGAATTAGGGAGCATAAGATGCGAACAGAAACTGTCAGGGAAAGGCACAAATGAAAAGTTGAGCTTGTTCAAGGAGCAAATACTGTGTATGCTTGATAGGTATGTCCCTGTCAGGCAGGGAGGGAATGGCCGTGTGAGGGGACCATGGTTCACAAAAGAGATTGAATGTCTTGTCAAGAGGAAAAAGGGAGCGTGTGTAAGGATGAGAAAACAAGGTTCAGTTGGGTCACTTGAGGGTTACACGGTAGCAAGGAATGAGCTTAAGAAAAGGGCTTAGGAGAGCTAGGAGGGGGCATGAGAAGTCCTTGGCGGGTCGGATCAAGGAAAACACCAAGGCTTTTTACTCTTCTTTGAGAAATAAAAGAATGACTAGGGTAAGTTTAGGGCCGGTCAAGGACAGTAGTGGGAACTTGTGCATGGAGTCAGAAGAGATAGGAGAGGCGTTGAATGAATACTTTTATTCAGTGTTCACCAAGGAGAGGTGTCATGTGGGAATGCCTTTAAGAAATGGATGTTTAAGCAATGTACCTTTAAGAAATGCAGTGATGTCAGAGTGTGGGTGGAGCTGGGCCAGATGGGATATATCCTAGGATTCTTTGGGAGGCAAGGGATGAGATTGCAGAGCCTTTGGCTTTGATCTTTGGGTCCTCATTGTCCACAGGGATAGTGCCAGAGGACTGGAGAGTGGCGAATGTTGTTCCTCTGTTCAAGAAATCAGCCATCTCAGAACCCCTCGAACTGGAGTGGAAACAAGTCATCCTTGATCCTGAGGGACTGTCCAAGAAGGATGAGAAGAGTTTATGATTCCTTTAAGAAGAGTTGGCAAGAGAGAGGGTGGGCAGTCCTTCATGTGTTCGGCTGAGTATGGTTGAGATGGCCTAGGCTGGAGCATGACATGAGAAAAATGGTAACCTTGATGCCAAATCAGCACACTGATTACCCAGCTTTTAGGTGTGTGTGTACAAATCAGTTAAACAAGGTGGTATCCTGCGCAGTACCCATCAGAATATAGAACATAGAACAGTACAGCACATAACAGGCTCTTCGGCCCTCGATGTTGTGCCGAGCATTGTCCGAAACCAAGATCAAGCTATCCCACACCCTGTCATTCTGGTGTGCTCCGTGTGCCTATCCAATAACCACTTGAAAGTTCCTAAAGTGTCCGACTCCACTATCACAGCAGGCAGTCCATTCCACACCCGAACCACTCTATGAGTAAAGAACCTACCTCGGACATCCCTCCTATATCTCCCACCCTGAACCTTATAGTTATGCCCCCTTGCAACAGCAACATCCACCCGAGGAAATAGTCTATGAACGTCCACTCTATCTATCCCCCTCTCATCTTATAAACCTCTATTAAGTCGCCTCTCATCCTCCTCCGCTCCAAAGAGAAAAGCCCGAGCTCCCTCAACCTTTCCTCATAAGACCTATCCTGCAAACCAGGCAGCATCCTGGTAAATCTCCTTTGCACCCTTTCCATTGCTTCCACATCCTTCCGAGAATGAGGTGACCAGAACTGCACACAATACTCCAAAGTGGTCTCACCAGGGTCATGTATAGTTGCAGCATAACCCTGCGGCTCTTAAACTCAAGCCCCCTGTTAATAAACGCTAACACACTATAAGCCTTCTTCACGGCTCTATCCACTCGAGTGGCAACCTTCAGAGATCTGTGGACATGAACCCCAAGATCTCTCTGTTCCTCCACATTCCTCAGAACCCTGCCGTTGACCCGGTAATCCGCATTCAAATTTTTTCTACCAAAATGAATCACATCGCAGGGTTAAACTCCATCTGCCATTTTTCGGCCCAGCTCTGCAACCTATCAATGTCTCTTTGCAGTCTACAACAGCCCTCCACCTCATCCACTACTCCACCAATCTTGGTGTCATCAGCAAATTTACTAACCCACCCTTCAGCCCCCTCCTCCAAGTCATTGATAAAAATCACAAATAGCAGAGGACCCAGCACTGATCCCTGTGGTACACCGCTGGTAACTGGTCTCCAGTCTGAAAATTTTCCATCCACCACCACCCTCTGTCATCTATGTGATCGCCAGTTATTTATCCAATTGGCCAAATTTCCCTCTATCCCACACCTCCGTACTTTCTTCATGAGCCGACCATGGCGAACCTTATCAAACGCCTTACTGAAATCCATGTATACGACATCAACTGCTCTACCTTCATCTACACACTTAGTTACCTCCTCAAAGAATTCAATCAAATTTGTGAGGCAAGACCTACCCTTCACGAATCCGTGTTGACTATCCCGGATTAAACTGCATCTTTCCAAATGGTCATAAATCCTATCCTTCAGGACCTTTTCCATTATCTTCCCGACCACCGAAGTAAGACGAACTGGCCTATAATTACCAGGGTCATTACTATTCCCTTTCTTGAACAGAGTTACAACATATCCTGGGATTTTGCCGGATTGTGTAGTAACAAGGTCGCAGGTGGCAGTTGATCCAGCAGAGGGCAGTAGAGCAGAGCTGCTGATTGGCTGTTGCGGGGGCAATTTGCATACGTCTGTTGTGCTCACCGTAACTTGAACGTGGTTTGTGGAGGAGCTCCCGAAACACTTCTTCAGTGTTTCCCTCCCTACCCCCTCCTCTAACCAAACAAAAACCAACTGCTGTAAAGATCAAGAGGAAGGCTCGAGGGCAGGTAGAAGTTGAACCGTGAAGTCACAGCCTGCAGGTAAGGGATTGGCTGGTGACTGGTAAGTAGTTTTTCTTTTATTTTCCCTTAGGTGTTATCGTGCGTGGCGCAGAGATTGCTGAGTGAGTGCTTGCTGAGAAGGGGAGTGAATAACAGGTAAGCTCATTCTTTCTTTTTCATTTATTATCTAGAGGGGATGGCAAGGAAGGTAGTGCAATGTTCCTCCTGCAGAATGTTTGAGGTGAGGAACGCCGTCAGTGTCCCTGCTGATTTCATCTGTGGGAAGTGCACCCATCTCCAGCTCCTCAGAAACTGCGTTAGGGAACTGGAGCTGGAGCTGGATGAACTTCGGATCATTCGGGAGGCAGAGGTGGTCATAGATAGAAGCTTCAGGGATGTAGTTACTCCGAAGAATAAAGATAGATGGGTGACGGTGAGAGGGGCTGGGAGGAAGCAGTCAGTGCAGGGATCCCCTGTGGTCGTTCCCCTTAGTAACAAGTATACCGCTTTGGATACTGTTGGGGGGGGATGACTTACCAGGGGTAAGCCATGGGGTGCAGGTCTCTGGCACAGAGTCTGTCCCTGTTGCTCAGAAGGGAAGGGGGGGAGAGTAGAGCATTAGTCATTGGAGACTCCATAGTTAGGGGGATAGAGAGGAGATTCTGTGGGAACGAGAGAGACTCGTGGTTGGTGTGTTGCCTCCCAGGTGCCAGGGTGCGTGATGTCTCGGATCGTATTTTCGGGATCCTTAAGTGGGAGGGGGAGCAGCCCTAAGTCGTGCTCCACATAGGTACCAACGACATAGGTAGGAAAAGGGATAGGGATGTAAGGCAGGAATTCAGGGAGCTAGGGTGGAAACTTAGATCTCGGACAAACAGAGTTATTATCTATGGATTGTGACCCGTGCCACGTGATAGCGAGACGAGGAATAGGGAGAGAGAGGAGTTGAACACGTGGCTACAGGGATGGTGCAGGAGGGAGGGTTTCAGATTTCTGGATAATTGGGGCTCATTCTGGGGTCGGTGGGACCTCTACAAACGGGATGGTCTACACCTGGACCAGAGCGGTACCAATATCCCGGGGGGGGAATTTGCTAATGCGCTTCGGGAGGGTTTAAACTAGTTCAGCAGGGGCTTGGTAACCTGAATTGTAGCTCCAGTATACAGGAGGTTGAGAGTAGCGAGGACATGAGTAAGGTTTCAAAGTTGCAGGAGTGTACCGGAAGGCAGGAAGGTGGTTTAAAGTGTGTCTTCTTCAATGCCAGGGCATCCGGAATAAGGTGGGGGAACTTACGGCATGGGTTGGTACCTGGGACTTTGATGTTGTGGCCATTTCTGAGACATGGATAGAGCAGGGACAGGAATGGTTGTGGCAGGTGCCGGGGTTTAGATATTTCAGTAAGCTCAGGGAAGGTGGTAAAAGAGGGGGAGGGGTGGCATTGTTAGTCAAGGGCAGTATTACAGTGGCAGAAAGGACGTTTGATGAGGACTCGTCTACTGAGGTAGTATTGGCTGAGGTTAGAAACAGGAAAGGAGGTCATCCTGTTAAGGATTTTCTGTAGGCATCCGAAAAGTTCCAGAGATGTAGAGGAAAGGATTGCAAAGATGGTTCTGGATCGGAGCGAAAGCAACAGGGTAATTTTATGGGGGACTTTAACTTTCCAAATATTGACTGGAAACGCTATAATTCGAGTACTTTAGATGGGTCCGTTTTTGTCCAATGTGTGCAGGAGGGTTTCCTGACACAGTATGTAGATAGGCCAACAAGAGGCGAGGCCGTATTGGATTTGGTACTGGGTAATGAACCAGGACAGGTGTTAGATTTGGAGGTAGGTGAGCACTTTGGTGATAGTGACCACATTTCGATTACGTTTACTTTAGTGATGGAAAGGGATAGGTATATACCGCAGGGCAAGAGTTATATCCGGGGGAAAGGCAATTATGATGCGATGAGGCATGACTTAGGATGCATCGGATGGAGAGGAAAACTGCAGGGGATGGGCACAATGGAAATGTGGAGCTTGTTCAAGGAACAACTACTGCGTGTCCTTCATAAGTATGCACCTGTCAGGCAGGGAGGAAGTGGTCGAGCAAGGGAACCGTGGTTTACGAAAGCAGTCGAAACACTTGTCAAGAGGAAGAAGGAGGCTTATGTAAAGATAAGACATGAAGGTTCAGTTAGGGCGCTCGAGAGTTACAAGTTAGCTAGGAAAGACCTAAAGAGAGAGCTAAGAAGAGCCAGGAGGGGACATGAGAAGTCTTTGGCAGGTAGGATCAAGGATAACCCTAAAGCTTTCTATAGATATGTCAGGAATAAAAGAATGACTAGGGTAAGAGTAGGGCCAGTCAAGGACAGTAGTGGGAAGTTGTGCGTGGAGTCCGAGGAGATAGGAGAGGTGCTAAATGAATATTTTTCGTCAGTATTGACACAGGAAAAAGACAATGTTGTCGAGGTGAATACTGAGATTCAGGCTACTAGACTAGAAGGGCTTGAGGTTCATAAGGAGGAGGTGTTCGCAATTCTGGAAAGTGTGAAAATAGGAAAGTCCCCCGGGCCAGATGGGATTTATCCTAGGATTCTCTGGGAAGCTAGGGAGGAGATTGCTGAGCCTTTGGCTTTGATCTTTGATCTTTAAGTCATCTTTGTCTACAGGAATAGTGCCAGAAGACTGGAGGATAGCAAATGTTGTCCCCTTGTTCAAGAAGGGGAGTAGGGACAACCCCGGTAACTATAGACCAGTGAGCCTTACTTCTGTTGTGGGCAAAATCTTGGAAAGGTTTATAAGAGACCGGATGTATAATCATCTGGAAAGGAATAATTTGATTAGAGATAGTCAACACGGTTTTGTGAAGGATAGGTCGTGCCTCACAAACCTTATTGAGTTCTTCGAGAAGGTGACCAAACAGGTGGATGAGGGTAAAGCAGTTGATGTGGTGTATATGGATTTCAGTAAAGTGTTTGATAAGGTTCCCCACGGTAGGCTACGACAGAAAATACGGAGGCATGGGATTCAGGGTGATTTAGCAGTTTGGATCAGAAATTGGCTGGCTGGAAGAAGACAAAGGGTGGTGGTTGATGGGAAATGTTCAGACTGGAGTCCAGTTACTAGTGGGGTACCACAAGGATCTGTTTTGGGGCCATTGCTGTTTGTCATTTTTATAAATGACCTGGAGGAGGGTGTAGAAGGATGGGTGAATAAATTTGCAGATGACACTAAAGTCGGTGGAGTTGTGGACAGTGCGGAAGGATGTTACAAGTTACAGAGGGACACAGATGAGCTGCAGCGCTTGTCTGAGAGGTGGCAAATGGAGTTTAATGCAGAAAAGTGTGAGGTGATTCATTTTGGAAGGAATAACAGGAAGACTGAGTACTGGGCTAATGGTAAGATTCTTGGCAGTGTGGATGAGCAGAGAGATCTCGGTGTCCATGTACATAGATCCCTGAAAGTTGCCACCCAGGTTGAGAGGGTTGTTAAGAAGGCGTACGGTGTGTTAGCTTTTATTGGTAGAGAGATTGAGTTTTGGAGCCATGAGGTCATGTTGCAGCTATACAACACTCTGGTGCGGCCGCATTTGGAGTATTGCGTGCAATTCTGGTCGCCGCATTATAAGAAGGATGTGGAAGCATTGGAAAGGGTGCAGAGGAGATTTACCAGAATGTTGCCTGGTATGGAGGGAAGATCTTATGAGGAAAGGCTGAGGGACTTGAGGCTGTTTTCGTGAGAGAGAAGAAGGTTAAGAGGTGACTTAATTGAGACATACAAGATGATTAGAGGATTGGATAGGGTGGATAGTGAGAGCCTTTTTCCTCGGATGGTGATGTCTCGCACGAGGGGACATAGCTTTAAATTGAGGGGAGATAGATATAAGACAGATGTCAGAAGTAGGTTCTTTACTCAGAGAGTAGTAAGGGCGTGGAATGCCCTGCCTGCAATAGTAGTGGACTCGGCAACACTAAGGGCATTCAAATGGTCATTGGATAGACATATGGACGATAAGGGAATAGTGTAGATGGGCTTTAGAGTGGTTTCACAGGTCGGTGCAACATCGAGGGCTGAAGGGCCTGTACTGGCTGTAATGTTCTATGTTCTAAGTCACAGGTTAAGACAAGAGGAGAAATCAAAGAGTGAAGATGAAGTTGAAGTGCAATTATCACAAACAATTTTTGATCAGATGGTTGAAAAAGAACAAGAACAGGTGGAGGATGCGGCCGATATTTTTAGTTCAGGAAAATTGGCGGAGTTACAACAGAAAGATATAGAAATAAAACGGATGTATCAGAAAGCATATACAGAAGAGGAATCTGAGTGTATACCAGAGTGTTATTACCGTAAAAGTGATGTCATGATGAGAAAATGGAGACCTTTACATTTGCAGGCGGATGAAAAGTGGGCAGGGGTTTATCAAGTAGTATTGCCGGTAGGGTATAGAAAGGAGGTGTTGCGAGTTGCACATGAGGTACCAGTGGGAGGTCATTTGGGAATAAGGAAAACTCAAGCTAAAATACAAAAACATTTCTATTGGCCTGGACTACATAACGATGTAGTTAAATTTTGTCAATCATGTCACACATGTCAAGTGATAGGGAAACCTCAAGCAGTGATAAAGCCTGCACCCTTAATACCCATTCCAGTATTTGAGGAACCTTTTACAAGGGTCTGAATTGATTGCGTAGGACCGCTTCCTAAAATGAAAAGTGGGAATCAATATCTTTTGACTATAACGGATGTGTCTGCTAGGTTTCCAGAGGCCATTCCAGTACATAATATTACAGCTAAAAAGATTGTGGAGGAGTTACTTAAATTATTTACTAGATATGGACTACCCACAGAAATACAATCGGATCAAGGATCAAATGTTTCCTCAAGGTTATTCAAAGAAGTTATGGATAGCTTAGGAATAAAACAATTTAAATCAACTGCATACCATCCAGAATCGCAGGGAGCGTTAGAAAGGTGGCATCAGACATTAAAGACAATGTTGAGGGCTTATTGTCACGATTATCCAGAGGATTGGGAAAAAGGAATTCCATTCGTACTGTTTGCAATTTGAGATGCACCTAATGCGTCTACCAAATTTAGTCCTTTTGACTGAGGTAAGAGGACCACTTAAATTGATTAAGAAAAAATTGGTGAGTGAGAAATCGGAAATTACATTATTGGATTACGTGTCTAATTTTAGGAAACAATTAAAGTGAGCAGGTGAATTGGCTCGACAGCATTTGAAAGATGCACAAAATGTGATGAAACTGGGAGCGGACAGGAAATCCAAAGTTCGTAGTTTTGCCAGTGGAGATAGAGTTTTCGTATTGTTACCAGTGGTAGGTGAACCTTTAAAAGCTAGGTTTTGTGGACCTTACAGATTGAAAGGAAATTAAGTGAGGTGAATTATGTGGTAAAAACACCAGATAGAAGGAAGACTCACTGAGTGCGTCCTGTGAATATGTTTAAAAGGTACTTTGAAAGGGAAGGAGAGTAGAAGGAGGAGGTTTTAATGATTCTAACTCAAAGTGACGAACCAAATCCAGATGACTGTGAATTTGACATTCCTCAAATTAAATTGGAAAACTAGGATGTTCTTAAAAATTGGGATAAATTGTTGAGGTACCTTCCAGAGGAAAAAAAAACTGACCTGAAAGAGTTATTGATATCACATGGGCAAGTTTGTGGAGATGAATTGGGAAGTACTAAAATGGCTATACATGATGTAGATGTGGGAAAGGCTGTCCAAATCAAACAACACCCATACAGACGTAACCCTTTAAAATTGGCTCAGGTTACCAAAGAGATTGAGAGTATGCTTAAAAATGGCATAATTGAAGTGGGTTGCAGCCAATGGCGCTCACCCATAGTGATGGGACCTAAACCAGACGGTACCCAACGGTTGTGTGTGGACTATCGAAAGGTGAATGCAGTTACAAGAACGGACTCTTGTCCTATTACTGGGAGTTCTCCCAGTGAGCCAGAGAAGACACAGTCAGAGTGAGACACAGCTAAGAGTGAGTTTGGGAATTTGAAGCTAGGTGGGAATTCGAAGCTTGGGGGGAAGGTGGTGCTTTTTATCCTGGTAAGTGACTGGTAAGTACTTTTTCTTCTTTCTTTTTCTTTTCATTGGTATATTTATTTATTTTTTCTCGGGTTTTTTCCGGACTTGTAGTTGTATAAGTTAACCGAAGGTTTAAGACATAGCAGGAGATCCCAGACCCGTGTCATGCTCCTCATGTGCGATGGGGCGCTCAGGGACACTTCCACTGTCCCTGGCTCCTTCACGTGCAAGAAGTGTGTCCAGTTGCAGCTCCTGTTAGACCGCTTGACGGCTCGGGAGCTGCGTTGGCACTCACTTTGGAGCATCCAGGGCAGCACGGAAGCATTGTGGATAGCACAATTGCTTCACAGATCCAGGGTCCCAGGTACGATTCCGGCTTGGGTCACTGTCTGTGTCGGAGTCTGCACATCCTCCCCGTGTGTGCGTGGGTTTCCTCCGGGTGCTCCGGTTTCCTCCCACAGTCCAAAGATGTGCAGGTTAGGTGGATTGGCCATGATAAATTGCCCTTTGAACAAGCTCCATATTTCCATTGTGCCCATCCCCTGCAGTTTTCCTCTCCATCTGATGCATCCTAAGTCTTGCCTCATCGCATCATAATTGCCTTTCCCTCAGATATAACTCTTGCCCTGCGGTATATACCTAGCCCTTTCCATCACTAAAGTGAACGTAATCGAATTGTGGTCACTATCACCAAAGTGCTCACCTACCTCCAAATCTAACACCTGTCCTGGTTCATTACCCAGTACCAAATCCAATACGCCCTAGCCTCTTGTTGGCCTATCTACATACTGTGTCAGGAAACCCTCCTGCACACATTGGACAAAAACGGACCCATCTAAAGTACTCGAACTATAGTGTTTCCAGTCAATATTTGGAAAGTTAAAGTCCCCCATAACAACTACCCTGTTGTTTTCGCTCCTATCCAGAATCATCTTTGCAATCCTTTCCTCTACATCTCTGGAACTTTTCGGAGGCCTACAGAAAACCCCTCAGCCCATACTACCTCAATCGACGAGTCCTCATCAAACGTCCTTTCTGCCACCGTAATACTGTCCTTGACTAACAATGCCACCCCTCCCCCTCTTTTACCACCTTCCCTGAGCTTACGGAAATATATAAACACCAGCACCTGCAACAACCATTCCTGTCCCTGCTCTATCCATGTCTCAGAAATGGCCACAACATCGAAGTCCAAGATACCAACCCATGCCGCAAGTTCACCCACCTTATTCCGGATGCTCCTGGCATTGAAGAAGACACCTTTAAACTTTAAACCACCTTCCTGCCTGCCTGTACACTCCTGCAACTTTAAACCTTACTCATGACCTCACTACTCTCAACCTCCTGTATACTAGAGCTACAATTCAGGTTCCCAAGCCCCTGCTGAACTAGTTTAAACCCTCCCGAAGAGCATTAGCAAATTTCCCCCCCAGGATATTGGTACCCCTCTGGTCCAGGTGTAGACCATCCCGTTTGTAGAGGTCCCACCGACCCCAGAATGAGCCCCAATTATCCAGAAATCTGAAACCCTCCCTCCTGCACCATCCCTGTAGCCACGCGTTCAACTCCTCTCTTTCCCTATTCCTCGTCTCGCTATCACGTGGCACGGGTAACAACCCAGAGATAATAACTCTGTTTGTCCTAGATATAAGTTTCCACCCTAGCTCCCTGAAATCCTGCCTTACATCCCTATCCCTTTTCCTACCTTTGTCGTTGGTACCTATGTGGACCACGACTTGGGGCTGCTCCCCTTCCCCCTTAAGGATCCCGAAAACACGATCCGAGACATCACGCACACTGGCACCTGGGAGGCAACACACCAACCGCGAGTCTCTCTCGTTCCCACAGAATCTCCTCTCTATCCCCCTAACTATGGAGTCTCCAATGACTAATGCTCTACTCCTCTCCCCCCTTCCCTTCTGAGCAACAGGGACAGACTCTGTGCCAGAGACCTGCACCCCATGGCTTACCCCTGGTAAGTTATCCCCCCCCAACAGTATCCAAAGCGGTATACTTGTTACTAAGGGGAACGACCACAGGGATCCCTGTACTGACTGCTTCCTCCCAGCCCCTCTCACCGTCACCCATCTATCTTTATTCTTCGGAGTAACTACATCCCTGAAGCTTCTATCTATGACCACCTCTGCCTCCCGAATGATCCGAAGTTCATCCAGCTCCAGCTCCAGTTCCCTAACGCGGTTTCTGAGGAGCAGGAGATGGGTGCACTTCCCACAGATGAAATCAGCAGGGACACTGTCGGCGTCCCTCACCTCAAACACTCAGGTTGAGAGGGTTGTTAAGAAGGCGTACTGTGTGTTAGCTTTTATTGGTATTGGTTCTCATTATTACACGTGAGAACACCACCCACCAGGTACGCGGTACATACTCGTGCGACTCGGCAAACGTTGTCTACCTCATACGCTGCAGGAAAGGATGTCCCGAAGCGTGGTACATTGGCGAGACCATGCAGACGCTGCGACAACGAATGAACGGACATCGCGCAACAATCACCAGGCAGGAATGTTCCCTTCCAGTCGGGGAACACTTCAGCAGTCAAGGGCATTCAGCCTCTGATCTCCGGGTAAGCGTTCTCCAAGGCGGCCTTCAGGACCCGCGACAACGCAGAATCGCCGAGCAGAAACTTATAGCCAAGTTCCGCACACATGAGTGCGGCCTCAACCGGGACCTGGGATTCATGTCGCATTACATTCATCCCCCACCATCTGGCCTGCGAAATCCTACCAACTGTCCTGGCTTGGTACAATTCACACCTCTTTAACCTGGGGTTACCCCTTCTCTGGATCTGTAAAGATTTAATCACCTGCTAATGCTCGCATTCCAAGCATTGTTTGGCATCTTTGAATTTGTCTATATATGTGTTTCTGGAACAGACCTCTTCATTCACCTGAGGAAGGAGCAGCGCTCCGAAAGCTAGTGACATCGAAACAAACCTGTTGGACTTTAACCTGGTGTTGTAAGACTTCGTACTTTTTTGGTAGAGGGATTGAGTTTCGGAGCCATGAGGTCATGTTGCAGCTGTACAAAACTCTGGTGCGGCCGCATTTGGAGTATTGCGTGCAATTCTGGTCGCCGCATTACAGGAAGCATGTGGAAGCATTGGAAAGGGTGCAGAGGAGATTTACCAGAATGTTGCCTGGTATGGAGGGAAGATCTTCTGAGGAAAGGCTGAGGGACTTGGGGCTGTTTTCGTTAGAGAGAAGGAGGTTAAGAGGTGACTTAATTGAGGCATACAAGATGATCAGAGGATTGGATAGGGTGGACAGTGAGAGCCTTTTTCCTCGGATGGTGATGTCTAGCACGAGGGGACATACCTTTAAATTGAGGGGAGATAGATATAAGACAGATGTCAGAGGTAGGTTCTTTACTCAGAGAGTAGTAAGGGCATGGAATGCCGTGCCTGCAACAGTAGTGAACTCGCCAACACTAAGGACATTCAAATGGTCATTGGATAGACATATGGACAATAAGGGAATAGTGTAGATGGGCTTTAGAGTGGTTTCACAGGTCGGCGCAACATCGAGGGCCGAAGGGCCTGTACTGCGCTGTAATGTTCTATGTTCTATGTTCTAATGGGTGTAGTATATCTGGATTTCCAGAAAGCCTTTGACAAGGCGCCACACAAAAGGTTGCTGCATAAGAGAAAAATGCATGGCATTATGGGTAAAGTAGTAGCATGGATAGAGGATTGGTTAATTAATAGTAAGCAAAGAGTGGGGATTAATGGGTGTTTTTCTGGTTGGCAATCAGGAGCTAGTGGTGTCCCTCGGGGATCAGTGTTGGGCCCACAATTGTTCACAATTTACATAGATGATTTGGAGTTGGGGATCAAGGGCAATGTGTCCAGGTTTGCAGACGACACTAAGATAAGTGGTAAAGCAAAAAGTGCAGAGGATACCGGAAGTCTGCAGAGGGATTTGGATAGGTTAAGTGAATGGGTTAGGGTCTGGCAGATGGAATACAATGTTGACAAATGTGAGGTTATCCATTTTGGTATGAATAACAGCAAAAGGGATTATTATTTAAATGATAAAATATTAAAACATGCTGCTGTGCAGAGAGACCTGGGTGTGCTAGTGCATGAGTCGCAAAACGTTGGTTTACAGGTGCAACAGGTGATTAAGAAGGCAAATGGAATGTTGTCTTTCATTGCTAGAGGGATGGAGTTTAAGACTAGGGAGGTTATGCTGCAATTGTATAAGGT
Organism: Scyliorhinus torazame; assembly: GCF_047496885.1. Classification (NCBI taxonomy): domain Eukaryota; kingdom Metazoa; phylum Chordata; class Chondrichthyes; order Carcharhiniformes; family Scyliorhinidae; genus Scyliorhinus; species Scyliorhinus torazame. The sequence goes on along the minus strand of NW_027308035.1, from coordinate 21,205 downwards.
GTTAGTGAGGCCACACCTTTGGTCTCTTTACCTGAGAAAGGGCGTACTGGCGCTGGAGGGTGTGCAGAGGAGATTCACTAGGTTAATCCTAGAGTTGAAGGGGTTGGATTATGAGGAGAGGTTGAGTAGACTGGGACTGTACTCGTTGGAATTTGGAAGGATGAGGAGAGATCTTATAGAAACATATAAAATTATGAAGGGAATAGTTAGGATAGATGCGGGCAGGTTGTTTCAACTGGCGGGTGAAAGCAGAACTAGGGGGCACAGCCTCAAAATAAGGGGAAGTAGATTTAGGACTTAGTTTAGGAGGAACGTCTTCACCCAAAGGGTTGTGAATCTATGGAATTCCTTGCCCAGTGAAGCAGTTGAGGCCCCTTCATTAAATGTTTTAAGATAAAGATAGATATTTTTTTGAAGAATAAAGGGATTAAGGGTTCTGGTGTTCGGGCCGGAAAGTGGAGCTGAGTCCACAAAAGATCAGCCATTATCTCATTGAATGGCGGAGCAGGCTCGAGGGGCCAGATGGCCTTCTCCTACTCCTAGTTCTAATGTTCTTATGTTCTATCCCACGTTTGGAGGATTGCATTGAGAAAGTGGGACAATCAGCTTTTATTTCCAAACTGGATTTACTTAAAGGTTACTGGCAGGTGCCTTTATCTGAAAGGGTGAAGGAAATTACAGCTTTTGTGACTCCAGATGGTATATACCAATTCAAAGTTATGCCATTTGGCATGTAAAACGCCCCAGCCACATTTCGACGGTTAACTAACAAAGTTGATTCAGGATTACCCAATTGAACGGTACACATCGACGATCTGGTAATTTTCAGCCAGACATGGAAAGAACATTTAAAACATCTGTTGGAGTTATTCAATCGACTTCAGAAGGCGGGTTTGGTGATAAACCTAGCCAAAAGTGAATTTGGAAAAGCCCAAGTCACTTTCCTTGGCCGAATGGTTACACGGGATGTGAAACCAACAGTTATTGAGGAGTTTCCGATACCCTAAAGAGAAAGGGAAATAATGCGATTTCTTGGCATGACTGGATTTGATCGAACATTTGTGCAAACGTTTTGTAGCGTGGTTGCTCCACTGATAGACTTGCTGTAGAAACATCAAAGATTTCAGTGGACAGCGGACTTTCAACAGGCATTTGACTGCCTGAAAGCTGTGATAACCAATGCTCCTGTGTTGGAGAATTACAAGGGACTCTGTGGTCAGATTTGAACTAAAGTATCTGACTTTAAAGAGAAATGCCGAGGCGTAGAGAAATGGATGGATCGTGCAGAGACCTTCTTGTTCAAAGAGACTGTCAATCGAGAAGGATTTCAGTTGGAGGAAGAAGAACCAAAATGGACTATACTATTACACCTGTTTGCGTGTGTTGATTTTTTGAAACAAAAATGTACATTTACTGTGTGCATTTCTTAAAGGATAGTGAAAAGTTGAATAATGAAACCATCTTGAAGTTGATGGTTTATTTTCTTTTCTGGGGGGAGGTGTCATGTGAGAGTACCTTTAAGAAATAGGTGTTTATAAATGGGTGTGTATATAAATATCAGCAGTGAGAGTACCTTTAAGAAATGGGTGTTGACTACTGCAGTGATGTCAGAGAATGGGTGGAGCTGGGCTGTCTGACAGCTTTTTACTTTCGTTTTAGGCTATTTGCTGCAGGGTGTGTTTTAGTTTCGTTTTCAGAGCTGGATAGCTGTAGTCACAGCCAGATGGTGTATGAGTCTCTCTCTCTGTAATCTAAAGACTGTAAATCGATACTTTAGTGATTTAAAACTAATAACTGCTCTCAGTAGTGACTTTAACCTGATGTGCTTCTGTTTAAAGTTTTTTTTAAAAAGTCTTATGGATGTTAAAAGGACAGCTTAAGGATTACTTAGTGTTGTCTTCTTTGGGGGTTATGTTTGAATTGATGGTTGCTAAGATGTTCACTGTATGTTTTAAAAAGGTTAACTTGAGTTCATAGAATAAACATTGTTTTGCTTTCAAAAATTATTTTCCATTTCTGCTGTACCACACCTGTAGAGTGGGCTGTGTGCTCCCCATATATGGGCCAAATGCGGGCAATTGGGACTAGCTTAGTGGTAAAAATTGGGCGGCATGGACAAGTTGGGCTGAGGGCCTGTTTCCATGCTGTAAACCTCTGTGACTCTAACACCTCTCACTTGACTCGATGTGTTAGAGAATTAACAGAATGAAGGTTAAATCTCACCTTTCCAACATAGAAAGCGTGCACTGTTTGCAATTGTTTGTAATACGTACACTCCTCAAGTTCAGTGTTTGCAATTTCACCTTTTGTGAAATTTTGTTAACAATGAGAGTTGGCTGCAGTGCCTTTCCCAGAGTAAAATATCTCAAGGTGCTACACAAAAGTGTCAACAGATTTTACAATGGGCCATAGGAAGAGATCTTAGAACAGGTGAACAGTGGGGAGCTGAGTTCATAGATTCATAGAATTTACAGTGCAGAAGGAGGCCATTTGGCCCATCGAGTCTGCACCGGCTCTTGGAAAGAGCACCCTACCCAAGGTCAACACCTCCATCCTATCCCCATAACCCAGTAACCCCACCCAACACGAAGGGCAATTTTGGACACTAAGGGCAATTTATCATGGCCAATCCACCTAACCTGCACATCTTTGGACTGTGGGAGGAAACCGGAGCACCCGGAGGAAACCCACGCACACACGGGGAGGATGTGCAGACTCCGCACAGACAGTGACCCCAGCCAGAATCGAACCTGGGACCCTGGAGCTGTGAAGCAATTGTGCTATCCACAATGCTACCCTTCTGAGAAGGGTCTGGTAGGAGATGACAGGTGTAGAGGTTTAAGGAGAGAATTCCAGAAGATAAGTCCAGTGGTTGAAGGCAGGTGGTGTGAATAAAATCAGAGAGGCCACAATAGGAGGATTAGAGGTTTCAGAGAGTTGTCGGACTAGTGGAGTTTACAGAAATAGAGAAGGGCAAGTCAGCAGGGGAATTTGAACATCTCCTCTTTAAAACTCAACTCTTTTACCAAGCTTCGAGTCACAACTCCCCCCTCAATAACCTGCGAGAAGCAATCACAACTTCATGGCTATGATGATTCAAGGTAAGGAGGAGGGCAAAGTGGCGGGAGGGGGTGGGGTAGGGGGGTGAGTGCACGATGCATTACTGCCCATTAATGACCAGTGCCCCGGACCAATGTCTTCCTGTTGTTTTCAAATTAATTGTGATGAGCTCCATTTTGTGGTGATTATTTCTATCATGCCCTGGAACAGTGGGATTCATACCTCGTAGTGATTGCGAAAGTGACAGACACGGACATGTTCATCCATATATGTGTAGCCAAAGTTCTCTCGCAGCCAGCTGATGTCACACCAGTAAAAGTCCCACTCCCCTTCACTGTGAACAAGGGAGAGCTCAGTGAGAGGCAGGACATGAACATGCAACAGGGTACAAACATAAACCTAAACAACTGCCTATAAAACAGGAACTGGTTAATACAAAGCCACGTCGGAGATCACTGCCTCATTAAAAAGGACAGAGGACGGATTCACAGGTACACAACGAACTAAACTGATGGATTCAAGACAGCTCAGACTTTTAACCTCAAAGTATGGGATTCGTGTCTCTGTTTGGGCTCTGCTTTGAGCAGAAATTTTCACTTGAGAGCAGAGGATGTTGAGGGGAGTTTAATAGATACCTTCAAAACTATACCAGGGCCAAAACTAGCTCTGTATCGCCTTTTAAGACCATAAGACATAGGAGCAGAATTAGGCCACTCAGCCCATCGAGCCTGCTCCGCCATTCGATCATGTCTGATATGTTTCTCATTCTCTTGCCTTCTTCCCATAACCCCTAATCCCCTTATTAAGAACCTATCTATCTCTGTCTTAAAGACACTCAGTGACTTGGCCTCCGCAGCCTTCTGCGGCAAAGAGTTCCACAGATTCACCACCCTCTCGCTAAAGAAATTCCTCCTCATCTCAGTTTTAAAGGATCGTCCCTTTAGTCTGACGCTATGCCCTCTGGTTCTAGTTTTTCCTACAAGTGGAAACATCCTTTCCACGTTCACTCTATCCAGGCTTATCAGTATCCTGTAACTTTCAATGAGATCCCCCTTCATCCTGCTTAACTCTACCGATTACAGACCCAGAGACTTCAATTGCTCCTCATATGACAGGTTTCATGTGGCTTCCTAATGCTCCACAACATCTGCGCATAGTTGTCATGGGTGGCTTTAACTTTCCAAATATTGATTGGAACCTCAATAGGTCGAACAGTTCAGATGGGGCAGTTTTTGTACAGTGTGTGCAGGAGGGTTTCCTGACACAATATGTGGATAAGCCGACAAGAGGGGGGCCATATTGGATTTGGTATTGGGTAATGAACCGGGCCAAGTGTTAGATTTGTTTGTGGGAGAGCACTTTGGAGATAGTGACCACAATTCGGTGTCTTTCACTATTGCAATGGAGAGGGATAGGGCCATAAGGCAAGGCAAGGTTTATAATAGGGGGAGGGATAATTATGATGCGATTAGGCAAGAATTAGGGAGCATAAGATGGGAACAGAAACTGTCAGGGAAAGGCACAAATGAAAAGTGGAGCTTGTTCAAGGAACAAATACTGCGTGTCCTTGATAGGTATGTCCCTGACAAGCAGGGAGGAAATGGCCGTGTGAGGGAACCACGGTTCACAAAAGAGGCTGAATATCTTGTCAAGAGGAAAAAGGAAGCGTATGTAAGGATGAGAAAACAAGGTTCAGTTGGGTCGCTTGAGGGTTACAAGGTAGCAAGGAATGAGCTGAAAAAAGGGTTTAGGAGAGCCAGAAGGGGGCATGAGAAGTCCTTGGCGGGTCGGATCAAGGAAAACCCCAAGGCTTTTTACTCTTATGTGAGAAATAAAAGAATGACCAGCGTGAGGTTAGGGCCGGTCAAGGACAGTAGTGGGAACTTATGCATGGAGTCAGAAGAAATAGGAGAGGCATTGAATGAATACGTTTCTTCAGTGTTCACCAAGGAGAGAGGCCATGTTTTTGAGGATGAGAGTGTGATACAGGCGGGTAGGCTGGAGGAGGTAGATGTTCTGAGGAAGGACGTATAAGCAATTTTGAAAAACGTTAGGGTCGACAAGTCCCCTGGGCAGATGGGATATAGCCTCAGATTCTTTGGGAGGCAAGGGATGAAATTGCAGATCCTTTGGCTTTGATCTTTGGGTCCTCACTGTCCACGGGGATAGTGCCAGAGGACTGGAGAGTGGCGAATGTTGTTCCCCTGTTCAAGAAAGGGAATAGGAATGACCCTGGTAATTATAGGCCGATTACTCTTACTTCAGTGGTCGGTAAGTTAATGGAAAAGGTCCTGAAGGATAGGATTTATGACCATTTGGAAAGATGCAGCTTAATCCGGGATAGTCAACACGGATTTGTGAAGGGTAGGTTTTGCCTCACAAATTTGATTGAATTCTTTGAGAAGGTAACTAAGTGTGTCGATGAAGGAAGAGCAGTTGATGTATACATGGATTTTAGTAAGGCGTTTGATAAGGCACCCCATGGTCGGCTTCTGAAGAAAGTAAGGAGGTGTGGGATAGAGGGAAATTTGGTCAATTGGATGAGTAACTGGCTATCACATCGAAGAGGGTGGTGGTGGATGGAAAATTTTCAGACTGGAGACCAGTTACCAGTGTAGCCAGTTAAAATGGCTAACTCCCGATTTAGAATGGCTAACCCCAATTTAAAATGGCAAACAGAAAAGGCTGATGGGAAAATCAGCCAACAGGACTAAAACAGGACTAAAGCTGCAGGTAAAACTGTGTATTCGCCTCCGGGAAGGCCAGACAAGATCAATACCTGCAGCTATCAGCATAACAAAACACCAGCCATCTGAATACTAATTAGCAATCCCCGGGAACAATGTGCAACAAATTAGACAAACAAAGGCAACCCAGACTTTTCGGCGCCAACAGGAGCCTACACAAAGAGAGGTGAACGACCACCCCAAAACCGTCCATCGATCAAGGAATCGCTCCAGCATTGGAGAATATCAAACCAAGTGATTGGGACGACGTCCAATCACTTGGAACCAGGTACAGGGTCTGCCCCGAAAGGCGGGAAGCCCCTGGGGACTATAAGAATAGAGTCCAAGTTCAAATCGACCCTTCTGCCACCCTTGGACACCCTTCTGCAACCCATTCTGCCTCCTGCACCCTTCTGCTGACCTTCTGCAACAGCCGCTCAACTCGTAAGTCTTACTTCAACGCTCGCTACGAGATAGGCGCTCCTAGCTATCGATCGGTACCAGCTTCGAATCCCGCAGGCTCAGAACCCAAACGAAAGGCCATTTGTTTCCCTGACCTGGTGGGCCATTTCCAAAGTTAAGTATTGGCCGGTTAGTTGTAGGAAGTAGCTTAGAAGTAGAATTTATGCATAAGCATTGATTACTGTATATAATAAATGAGCGTTGATTTAACTCTTACTAAGCGGTGTGTTGGATTATTGATCATTACTCGGACTTGAACCACGTGGCGGTATCAGAAAGATACCTGGCGACTCAAGAGCAAAGGTGATAAAACAGAGCAATTAAACTAAGTGTGTTGGATTATTGATCATTACTCGGACTTGAACCACAGCAACATTTGACGACTCTGGTGGGACCCAATCTAGAAGTGGAAATCCACTCCGGGAGAACCCAAGAATTTGAATTAGAGATCCAATTGGAAACAGAAAACCACAAGTGTTCAAGGAGTTCTGATCAATACTCATAAATCGGAAGTGTGTGTATGCATGCGTAACTAACAAGGCTATAAAGTAAAACTGATAGATTTTTGTTGCGTCAAACTGTCAGAAGTTTGTATATCGGAAAGTAGCGAAAGCCGTACGCGTATTTACAGCACCACCTTAGCCCCCTGTTCCAAATTTTAAAGAACAGGCATTCGGATAAGCAAGATGGCAATGCAGGCAATGCAGCGCCTCATGAACCCTGAGGAATTTGCGGTCGCAGCGACCAGCAGCAGTAGAATGGGACAATGTCCCATTTGGGAGGAAGAAATCAGGAAATATCTCAAAGGGAAAGGATGGCCCCTTTGGAATGATTTCTGTGATAACGAGGAATCGGGTCCCGGGAGTATAAGATATACTTGGTGGGAGAACCTGAGCGAGATCCACAAAAAGAGTTTGGGAAAAGCTCGCAAGCCGATGGCAATCATGTCCTGTTTGGCACAATTGCGAGGCACAGAGGAGGTCGTTAAGTCGCTCCGCAAAGAAGTTGAGGGCATACATCGGATGAGTAAGGTCGATGTAAGCGAAGTAGAAAGAGAGAATATGGAATAGAGGAGGAAATTGGCAGCAAAAGATGGAGAGGTGGATGACGCCAAACGGGCTCACCAGTCTTGTCTGGCGCATTGAAGCAGCTTCCAGTCTCAATACGAAAAGGCCTATCAGGACACGCAACGTGAGGAGACAGAAACACAGGTAGAGACATTACAGAAACAGTGTAGTGATCTCAAGGCAGCATTAAGAGCACTCCATGCTGCCACCACACAACAAAGACAAAGCACCTTAGATCACGCAAAGTGCCGGAAGCAGATTGCAGAGCTGCAATCGCTGCTTTCTGTTCAAAAAGGTTTTCAGGAAACCTTTGGGGAAAAGCTAGATCAGGAAGACGGCCCTGATTGGGAAGAGTTAAACGAAACAGCGCAGAGATGTGTTCAAGGAACATGTGCGCAGGGAAAGCCACAAAAGAGAAGAGCGCCCCAACCCCCCACACAGCAGATTGTTCAAGCTCCAATGAACCCTGTAACCACCCACCGCACGGCCACATCGGACGATGCGGAATTTCTATATTCCACCCCCTTAACAGTGACCCAATTACGGGACGCGTGCGAGAAGATCACACCGTTCCTCCCCGCCTCAGACCCCCACCAGTTCTTTGCCACAGTTAGACATCAGGCGAACATGTACGGCCTGGATGAGAGAGAGCATGTAAAGCTCATGGTTTTAAGTTTAGATCCGTCGCTAGCAGCAGCCCTTCCCGACCCACAGAATGTAGGAGGAGGCACCCTTGCAGAGATGCATACTGGATGCGATCGGGTATAACTGGGGTGACCCCGTAGATGGCCTCAACAAATGTAGGCAGAAGAAATCTGAGCACCCCACAGCGTTCACTGGACGCCTGTGGATTCACTTCGCAGCAGTCTTTGGAGACGTAGACCGTGCCCATTTGTCCCCAGACAACATGGCCAAGTGGACCCGCACCCTTTTCTCCCATGCCACAGAAACAGGACAGAAAGCCTGTACGAGTTATGATCCCTCAGAGGAGGCCCATAACGAGAAGTGGGTAGTGAAAAGAGTGTCCCGCATTTGGGAGCAATCTGTTCAAAGTAATTCCGCAGTCAAGAATAGCGAGGAAAAACAGATATGCAGGCAGTAAAAACAACACACCAGAACCCCGCATGGGTGAATGAGGGAAAGAACAGCCCCCCACCCTGGTCACAGGAGTCTTACAACTGCGGACAGTTGGGGCATTTCGCGAAAGAGTGCAATGCCCCTAAAAAGCCACAGAGAGCCCAGCAGACGGGCACTCTGATTAAGAAAAAGACAGAGTCCATTCATAGCGTTAGCGCCTGTTCAGATCAGACAGACTTGACCGGAACGGACTGACTGTGTACGGGCTCCCCCAGTTGGGTCTACGACACCCTTTGGGATAGGTCAGGACGACCAGTAGTTGCAGCAAAAATTCGGGGACAGCCCATCGAATTTCTCTGGGACACAGGAGGGTCCCGCACCACAATAAATTCTTCCACCATGTTCTAAAAAGACACGTGGCCCAACACAGCCACTATCACCCTCAGCGGCTTTACAGGCCACTCACAGCAGGGACACATCACAGCCCCTGTACCCATTCAAATCGGCACCATCATCACCAAGCACCCCGTAGTTTTAGTTGACCTGCCCCACACAGCAGAACACATCCTGGGAATTGATTTCATGAATTCCCACAATCTTTCATTCGATCCAGTCAACCAGTGTGTCTGGAAGATGGCGAAATCTGCAAGAGCCCCCGCAACGCTCAACATAGGCGAATACATGAACAAAATTAGCGCAGTAGGCGAATTTTGGTTCAACCCGACCACGCTTAGCACGGACAAGCAGGTTAGGGCAGTTCTGCAAAAGAACAGGGCAGCATTCGCGACCCACAGGCATGACTGTGGATGGATGACTGGCTCCGTACAAATAACAAGACCTGACCCTAGACCCCCAAAACAGTACGGATTTCCCCAAGAGGCAGAGGGAGGAATCTCAAAGGTAATAGAGAGTGTATTAGAGCAGGGCGTACTTCGATCAGTAGCCTCCACTAATAATGTCCCGATTTGGCCAGTGAGAAAGCCCGATGGATCATGGCGACTGACCATCGATTATCAGAAACTCAACAAAGTCACCCCCGCAGCAGCCCCCACCGTAGCAACAAGTCCCGAGACCATGCTCAAGCAGGGACTCAATTCCCGCTACTTCATGGTTTTGGACATCAGTAATGGATTCTGGTCCATTGTCATTGGCAAAGGCGTGCCAGTACAAATTTGCCTTCACCTTTAAAGCACAGCAGTACACGTGGACATGCCTGCCACAAGGATTCCACAACTCCCCCTCCATTTTCCACTGACAGCTGGCAAATGGCTTAGCAAAATTCTCTCGCCCCGAATGTCTGGTACAGTATGTAGATGACCTACTACTGCAGACAGACACCAAGGAAGAGCACATTGAGCTTCTGTCCGAACTCCTGGAACTAATACATTCAATTGGTTGTAAAGTCAACCCCAAAAAGGCCCAGATTTTGGAAGAAAAAGTGATATATTTGGGAACAATTATCATGCACGGTAAACGCGAGATCGAGCATAAAAGGATTGACTCGATTGCTAAATTGCCCCTTCCCCAGAACGTTTCAGCCCTCCGGTCGTTTTTAGGACTGGTTGGCTACAGCCGAAACCACATTGACGGTTTCGCCAGCAAGGCAGCACCCCTCTCAGACCTCCTAAAGAAAGGAGCCCCCTGGGAATGGCTTCCGCAGCATACGGATGCTGTGGTCTCTTTAAAACAAGCATTCAGTGCAGACCCCGCACTACAAGTTCCAGACCCGCTTTCCCCTTACGCCATAGAGGTAGCGACCACAGACCGCACCCTTTCGGCCGTGCTCCTCCAGGAACGGCATGACCAGTAAAGGCCAGTAGCTTACGCCTCCAGACTTTTAGATGCTGTGGAGCAGGGATTTTCAGCCTGTAAGAGGCACCTGCTCACAGTTTTCTGGGCAGTCCAGTACATTTCCTCCATTACCGGACTGAAACCCCATCACAATTCTCACCGAACACACACCGACCCAACTTTTACTGGACGGATGATTCAAGGACGGTACAGTTAGTCAGATTCGAGCAGCTAGATGGACCCTTCTCTTGCAGGGACGGGACATCACTGTGAAAAGGACAAAGACACACACCTATTTAGCCGACAACTTACAGTACCCCGGAACCCCCCATTGAATGTGAGATTATCTCTCCACATCACAACAATTCCTTTATCGCTAAAACACCCCCCAGAAAGATAGGTAATTCAACTCAGAGCCCCCCGCACACGGACACGTGTGAGCCCATAAAGATTTATGTGGATGGATCTTCCACAGTCTTGGATGGGAAGCGCATAACAGGTTGCGGTATCTATGTCGAGGACGCGCAGGGACGCGCCCGTGAGGAAATAGCGCTGAAACTACCCGGACACTTAGGCGCGCAGGCAGCAGAGCTTGCGGCCATTGCATATACAGTTGAGCACCCAAATTCCTTCCCCAGCCCAGCAGACATATACTCGGACAGCCTCTATGTCTGTACCAGCCTTACGGAATTTCTGCCCCTGTGGGAAGCAAGAGGATTTGTTTCCGCAGACGGAAAACCCCTCCCCTCAGCCCCATTGCTCCGTCATATTTTAGAAAAAGCCCAGAACAGGACTTATGGGATCATCAAAGTCCGCAGTCACCATCGTTCCTCCCCCCCCTGGAAATGTAAAAGCCGACGCACTGGCTAAAGCAGGTTCCAGACATGGGTATTTTTGGAAACCCGTCGAAAGCGCGCCAGTGAGTGCAGTTCAGGTCTCACAGACGAAGATCGAGGATCTAGTAGAGACCCAGAAGCAGGACAGCAATCTCAAGGAGATTGTAAAAGGGAAGTATCCAGCATCCTATGAGAGATTTAGAAATACACTGACCAACAAAGAACAAAGAACAAAGAAATGTACAGCACAGGAACAGGCCCTTCGGCCCTCCAAGCCCGTGCCGACCATACTGCCCGACTAAACTACAATCTCCTACACTTCCTGGGTCCATATCCTTCTATTCCCATCCTATTCATATATTTGTCAAGATGCCCCTTAAATGTCCCTATCGTCCCTGCCTCCACTACCTCCTCCGGTAGTGAGTTCCAGGCACCCACTACCCTCTGCGTAAAAAACTTGCCTCGTACATCTACTCTAAACTTTGCCCCTCTCACCTTAAACCTATGCCCCCTAGTAATTGACCCCTTTACCCTGGGGAAAAGCCTCTGACTATCCACTCTGTCTATACCCCTCATAATTTTGTATACCTCTATCAGGTCGCCCCTCAACCTCCTTCGTTCCAGTGAGAACAAACCGAGTTTATTCAATCGCTCCTCATAGCTCATGCCCTCCATACCAGGCAACATTCTGGTAAATCTCTTCTGCACCCTCTCTAAAGCCTCCACATCCTTCTGGTAGTGTGGCGACCAGAATTGAACACTATACTCCAAGTGTGGCCTAACTAAGGTACTATACAGCTGCAACATGACTTGCCAATTCTTATACTCAATGCCCCGGCCAATGAAGGCAAGCATGCCGTATGCCTTCTTGACTACCTTCTCCACCTGTGCAGCCCCTTTCAGTGATCTGTGGACCTGTACTCCTAGATCTCTTTGACTTTCAATACTCTTGAGGGTTCTACCATTCACTGTATATTCCCTACCTGCATTAGACCTTCCAAAATGCATTACCTCACATTTGTCCAGGTTAAACTCCATCTGCCATCTCTCCGCCCAAGTCTCCAGACAATCTAAATCCTGCTGTATCCTCAGACAGTCCTCATCGCTATCCGCAATTCCACCAACCTTTGTGTCGTCTGCAAACTTACTAATCAGACCAGTTACATTTTCCTCCAAATCATTTATATATACTACAAAGAGCAAAGGTCCCAGCACTGATCCCTGTGGAACACCACTGGTCACAGCCCTCCAATTAGAAAAGCATCCCTCCATTGCTACCCTCTGCCTTCTATGGCCTAGCCAGTTCTGTATCCACCTTGCCAGTTCACCCCTGATCCCGTGTGACTTCACCTTTTGTACTAGTCTACCATGAGGGACCTTGTCAAAGGCCTTACTGAAGTCCATATAGACAACATCTACTGCCCTACCTGCATCAATCATCTTAGTGACCTCCTCGAAAAACTCTATCAAATTAGTGAGACACGACCTCCCCTTCACAAAACCGTGCTGCCTCTCACTAATACGTCCATTTGCTTCCAAATGGGAGTAGATCCTGTCTCGAAGAATTCTCTCCAGTAATTTCCCTACCACTGAAGTAAGGCTCACCGGCCTGTAGTTCCCGGGATTATCCTTGCTACCCTTCTTAAACAGAGGAACAACATTGGCTATTCTCCAGTCCTCCGGGACATCCCCTGAAGACAGCGAGGATCCAAAGATTTCTGTCAAGGCCTCAGCAATTTCCTCTCCAGCCTCCTTCAGTATTCTGGGGTAGATCCCATCCGGCCCTGGGGACTTATCTACCTTAATATTTTTTAAGACACCCAACACCTCGTCTTTTTGGATCACAATGTGACCCAGGCTATCTACACCCCCTTCTCCAGACTCAACATCTACCAATTCCTTCTCTTTGGTGAATACTGATGCAAAGTATTCATTTAGTACCTCGCCCATTTCCTCTGGCTCCACACATAGATTCCCTTGCCTATCCTTCAGTGGGCCAACCCTTTCCCTGGCTACCCTCTTGCTTTTTATGTAAGTGTAAAAAGCCTTGGGATTTTCCTTAACCCTATTTGCCAATGACTTTTCATGACCCCTTCTAGCCCTCCTGACTCCCTGCTTAAGTTCCTTCCTACTTTCCTTATATGCCACACAGGCTTCGTCTGTTCCCAGCCTTTTAGCCCTGACAAATGCCTCCTTTTTCTTTTTGACGAGGCCTACAATATCATTCGTCATCCAAGGTTCCCGAAAATTGCCGTATTTGTCTTTCTTCCTCACAGGAACATGCCTGTCCTGTATTCCTATCAACTGACACTTGAAAGCCTCCCACATGTCAGATGTTGATTTGCCCTCAAACATCCGCCCCCAATCTATGCTCTTCAGTTCCCACCTAATATTGTTATAATTAGCCTTCCCCCAATTTAGCACATTCATCCTCGGACCACTCTTATCCTTGTCCACCAGTACTTTAAAACTTACTGAATTGTGGTCACTGTTACCGAAATGCTCCCCTACTGAAACATCTACCACCTGGCCGGGCTCATTCCCCAATACCAGGTCCAGTACCGCCTCTTCCCTAGTTGGACTGTTTACATATTGTTTTAAGAAGCCCTCCTGGATGCTCCTTACAAACTCTGCCCCGTCTAAGCCCCTGGCACTAAGTGAGTCCCAGTCAATATTGGGGAAGTTGAAGTCTCCCATCACCACAACCCTGTTGTTTTTACTCTTTTCCAAAATCTGTCTACCTATCTGCTCCTCTATCTCCCGCTGGCTGTTGGGAGGCCTGTAGTATACCCCCAACATTGTGACTGCACCCTTCTTATTCCTGATCTCTACCCATATAGCCTCACTGCCCTCTGAGGTGTCCTCTCGCTGTATAGCTGTGATACTCTCCTGAACAAGTAGCGCAACTCCGCCTCCCCTTTTACATCCCCCTCTATCCCGCCTGAAACATCTAAAACCTGGAACGTTTAGCTGCCAATCCTGCCCTTCCCTCAACCAGGTCTCTGTAATGGCAACAACATCATAGTTCCAAGTAGTAATCCAAGCTCTAAGTTCATCTGCCTTACCCGTAATGCTGCTTGCATTAAAACATATGCACTTCAGGCCACCAGACCCGCTGTGTTCAGCAACTTCTCCCCGTCTGCTCTGCCTCAGAGCCACACTGTCCATATTCCCTAGTTCTCCCTCAACGCTCTCACCTTCTGACCTATTGCTCCCGTGCCCACCCCCCTGCCATACTAGTTTAAACCCTCCCGTGTGACACTAGCAAATTTCGCGGCCAGGATATTTATGCCTCTCCGGTTTAGATGCAACCCGTCCATCTTATACAGGTCACACCTGCCCCGGAAGAGCTCCCAGTGGTCCAGATAACCGAAACCCTCCCTCCTACACCAGCTGTTTAGCCACGTGTTTGTCTGCTCTATCTTCCTATTTCTAGCCTCACTGGCACGTGGCACAGGGAGTAATCCCGAGATTACAACCCTCGAGGTCCTGTCTTTTAACTTTCTGCCTAGCTCCCTGAACTCCTGCTGCAGGACCTCATGCCTCTTCCTGCCTATGTCGTTAGTACCAATATGTACAACGACCTCTACCTGTTTGCCCTCCCCCTTCAGGATTCCCTCTACCCGTTCGGAGACATCCTGGACCCTGGCACCAGGGAGGCAACATACCATCCTGGAGTCTCTTTCACGTCCACAGAAGCGCCTATCTGTTCCCCTGACTATAGAGTCCCCTATAACTATTACTCTTCTGCGCTTTGACCCTCCCTTCTGAACACTTGACGGTGTGGTGTTAAAAGACACCCTTTATGTGGTTCCTGAACAGGACAGGAATCAATTGATTTGCTTGTTCCATGACGGTCATGGACATCAGGGAATCGATCCCACTACAGCCCATCTCAAGCAGCTTTGTTGGTGGCCGAATTTAAAGGAAGATGTAAACCATTACATAGAAAACGGTCTTATCTGTGCGCAGAATAATCCGGACAGATATGCCAAAAAGGCTCAACTCAGCCACACCCGATCTGTTAATGGCCCCTGGACTAACCTCCAGATTGACTTTATAGGTCCATTGCCCCCTTGTCGGAATGGCTACAAATATGTACTTGTGGTGATTGACACATTTACAAAATGGGTGGAAGCATTCCCAGCCCGCACAAACACTGCAAAAACCACAGCCAAGATTTTGACCCACCACATCTTTACAAGATGGGGACTCCCCCGCAGCATTGAATCCGACCAAGGTTCCCATTTTACGGGACGTGTCATGCAGAACGTCCTCACGATATTTGGCATCACCCAAAAATTCCACATAGCATACCACCCACAGTCGAGTGGTATCGTGGAGCGCATGAATCGGACCCTAAATACCACCCTCAGAAAAATGGTCCAGCAGAACACCACCACCTGGGACTCAGTCCTCCCTTTTGCGCTGATGTTTTTGCGTAACACTATTTCTACCTCCACAGGTTACACCCCACACACCCTCATGACCGGACGCCCCATGAAAGGCACAGAATAGGTAGCATTGTGGATAGCACAATTGCTTCACAGTTCCAGGGTCCCAGGTTCAATTCCCCGCTGGGTCACTGTCTGCGCAGAGTCTGCACATCCTCCCCGTGTGTGCGTGGGTTTCCTCCGGGTGCTCCGGTTCCCTCCCACAGTCCAAAGATGTTCAGGTTAGGTGGATTGGCCATGATAAATTGCCCTTAGTGTCCAAAATTGCCCTTAGTGTTGGGTGGGGTTACTGGGTTATGGGGATAGGGTGGAGGTGTTGACCTTGGGTAGGGTGCTCTTTCCAAGAGCCGGTGCAGACTCGACGGGCCGAATGGCCTCCTTCTGCACTGTAAATTCTATGATAATAATATCTGTTAGGTTTGGACCTGACCAGCCCCGAAGTAACGGCCCTCACACACGAGGAAGCCGTGGAGCAATTAGTTGACAATGTTAAAACGGCCCAGAGTTTGGCACCCAGGAGAAGAGGACGACCTTGGGTCTGACTCCCAAACCGATAACCCCTTTGCGACCCTGTTTGTAACCGAGAACTGAGGTGTCCAGATGATGTTTCAAAGGAACCGCTTGGGAGAAGCCAATCCTTTCTGATGGAACCTGCAGAATGTTTTACGTTGTTTGTAAGTTTGTTAAATGTTGTATGTCCGACAGGAGAATTTTTCTCACTGCCACACGCCTATTCGGCCGAAACCTCTGAGGACTTCCCTTCAGAGACTAACCATTGCCAGACGCCAATTCACCTGAAACCTCTGAGGACTTGCCCACAGAGACTCACCGTTGCCAGACACTTATTCAGAGGAACTAGCTTGTCGGCAGACACTTGTTCGGGTACCAGATGCCCGCTCGTAACTGCCCTTCTGGTTCGAAGGTAGAACCGCTACGGCAGCCCAGCCACAATGACTACATTTTTGCCCGTTCTTGTCGGTTGCTCAGGCAGTGGAGAAACGGCTTGAGACCCGCCCTGCCTGGGAACCCCCCCCTCGGGTAGGAGAGATACGGCATTGGTAGCCGTCCTACCCGGGGACTCCATCCAACTCTTACCCGTCGCGGCCCATACGCACCTCATTTTGACATTTTTCAGTTCAAAAAGTTTTGTTTTGTTTAGGTAACCTTTAGGTTGCCCGCCATCTGCTATTTACATCCTGGAACATTTGGATGCTAAATCAGCACTGGTTTATTATTGGGAAGTGTGCCGTGTCCTAAAATTTGTTTTTTGAAAAAAAGAATGAGGGAGTCACACATGGTGACCAATTATAAAGGGAATAATTGGCACCAAAGGACAGACACACTAGCGTACCAGATATTAAACAAAGATAGTTACAGACACTATGCTTGTTTCTACAGAACTCCAGAAGCTCCAGGACCGGAGAAAACAAAGAAAGAAAAGGAAAGAGTGGATCACCTTTGTGCTATTGGACATTTGGTTGCGCGTGAACGTGAACCCCATGACTTCAAGCCCCCCCAGCCGTTAATGTTTCACTGCCCGGCAGTACCCAGAGCCCAGTCACCAGCGACACCACATCATCCTGGTGTGCCAGGTTCATAACCTGGTACTCTCTGTCCTATGTAATCGAAACATTGCTAGCATTGGCGATACTCTGCTGTGTAGTGCAGACTATGCGTCTACGAAAATGGAGAAGGAGAGCCTACCGCGCTCGAACCCCGGTATATAGGATCAGATCCCTTATGTTGGGTTACGACCAGACCCTCGACCCCCGAGATCTATAATAAAGTAATAAAGTACATTCACTTGCGTTTATTGTTATTGTAAATAAAGAGATGTAAAGAACTTTTTCATGAGCAAAAATTGTATGATCCTGAGCTTGACTGCCAAGCCAGGAAAGACTGTATGAAATGCTATGATTTTGTTGTACGATTGAGGAAGGAAGGATAATGGAATGTTTAAGCGAGTGTAGTATATTAAGGATAAGTTAGAGGTTCCCAGTTTATCGTTTTGCAATGCATGTCCCTGTCTGACATAGCACCCTTAGAATTGTTAGTTAAAATTTTTTGTGCATAGCTATGGTCAGTGCAGACGCCATGAAGGAAGTGTTTCCCCCTCCCCCAGGTCAGGGAATGGAAAGCAACATAATGATGTGATCCTTCATGCTTCGCGTTAGGATCACAAGGAGGATTTGTAGCCAGTTAAAATGGCTAACTCCCGATTTAGAATGGCTAACCCCGATTTAAAATGGCAAACGGAAAAGGCTGATGGGACAATCAGCCAACAGGACTAAAACAAGCAGCTGCAGGTAAAACTGTGTATTCGCCTCTGGGAAGGCCAGACAAGATCGATACCTGCAGCCATCAGCATAACAAAACACCAGCCACCTGAATACTAATTAGCAATCCCCGGGAACAATGTGCAACAAATTAGACACACAAAGCCAACCCAGACTTTTCGGCGCCAACAGTAGCCTACACAAAGAGAGGTGAACGACCACCCCAAAACCGCCCATCGATCAAGGAATCACTCCAGCATTGGAGAATATCGAACCAAGTGATTGGGTGGAACCAGGTACCGGGTCTGCCCCGAAAGGCGGGAAGCCCCTGGGGACTATAAGAATAGAGTCCAAGTTCAAATCGATCCTTCTGCCACCCTTGGACACCCTTCTGCAACCCCTTCTGCCTCCTGCACCCTTCTGCTGACCTTATGCAACAGCCACTCAAATCGTAAGTCTTACTTCAACGCTCGCTACGAGATAGGCGCTCCTAGCTATCGATCGGTACCAGCTTCGATTCCCGCAGGCTCAGGACCCAAACGAAAGGCCATTCGTTTCCCTGACCTGGTGGGCCATTTCCAAAGTTAAGTATTGGCCTGTTAGTTGTAGGAAGTAGCTTAGAAGTAGAATCTATGCATAAGCATTGATTACTGTATATAATAAATGTGCGTTGATTTAACTCTTACTAAGCGGTGTGTTGGATTATTGATCATTACTCGGACTTGAACCGCGTGGCGGTATCAGAAAGATACCTGGCGACTCAAGAGCAAAGGTGATAAAACAGAGCAATTAAACTAAGGCTAAAGTTAGCAGCAACACCAGCGGTGTACCACAGGGATCAGTGCTGGGTCCTCTGCTATTTGTGATTTTTATCAATGACTTGGAGGAGGGGGCTGAAGGGTGGGTCAGTAAATTTGCTGATGACACCAAGATTGGTGGTGTAGTGGATGAGGTGGAGGGCTGTTGTAGGCTGCAAAGAGACATTGATAGGTTGCAGAGCTGGGCCGAAAAATGTCAGATGGCGTTTAACCCTGATAAGTGCGAGGTGATTCATTTTGATAGAAAAAATTTGAATGCGGATTACAGGGTCAACGGCAGGGTTCTGAGGAATGTGGAGGAACAGAGAGATCTTGGGGTTCATGTCCACAGATCTTTGAAGGTTGCTATTCAAGTGGGTAGAGCCGTGAAGAAGGCTTATAGTGTGTTAGCGTTTATTAACAGGGGGCTTGAGTTTAAGAGTCACGGGGTTATGCTGCAACTGTACATGAATCTGGTGAGATCACATTTGGAGTATTGTGTGCAGTTCTGGTCACCTCATTCTCGGAAGGATGTGGAAGCATTGGAAAGGGTGCAAAGGAGATTTACCAGGATGCTGCCTGGTTTGCAGGATAGGTCTTATGAGGAAAGGTTGAGGGAGCTCGGGCTTTTCCCTTTGGAGCGGAGGAGGATGAGAGGCGACTTAATAGAGGTTTATAAGATGAGAGGGGGATAGATAGAGTGGACGTTCATAGACTATTTCCTCGGGTGGATGTTGCTGTTGCAAGGGGGCATAACTATAAGGTTCAGGGTGGGAGATATAGGAGGGATGTCCGAGGTAGGTTCTTTACTCATAGAGTGGTTCGGGTGTGGAATGGACTGCCTGCTGTGATAGTGGAGTCGGACACTTTAGGAACTTTCAAGTGGTTATTGGATAGGCACACGGAGCACACCAGAATGACAGGGTGTGGGATAGCTTGATCTTGGTTTCGGACAATGCTCGGCACAACATCGAGGGCCGAAGAGCCTGTTATGTGCTGTACTGTTCTATGTTCTATATTCTGATGGGTACTGCGCAGGATACCACCTTGTTTAACTGATTTGTACACACACACCTAAAAGCTGGGTAATCAGTGTGCTGATTTGGCATCAAGGTTACCATTTTTCTCATGTCATGCTCCAGCCTAGGCCATCTCAACCATACTCAGCCGAACACATGAAGGACTGCCCACCCTCTCTCTTGCCAACTCTTCTTAAAGGAATCATAAACTCTTCTCATCCTTCTTGGACAGTCCCTCAGGATCAAGGATGACTTGTTTCCACTCCAGTTCAAGGGGTTCTGAGATGGCTGATTGGTCCAATGCACAATCTGCAAACTATGCCACATGCAGGGCAGTTGGTGCTTGGAAGTTTAGGTGAATGGATTGTTCAGAGGTTTATGCGCTTCCTCTGACACCTCACCTGGACAAGTTGCCGATGAAGTCACTCAATGTGTTCGATGTCTCCTCAGGGGTCTCCAGCCGCGGCCAAGTTCTGAGTCGAACATTTGCTTGGGAATCTGGTGCCAAGCATATGAATGAGATATTCTGCCCAACGATGCTGGTTTTGATCATGACCTATTTACACATTAGTTGTATGATTATTTCCCTGGCTGGGGTTGGGGGGTCAGTTAGCTCAGTTGGCTGGATGACCGGTTAGCAATGCGAAGACAACAGCATGGGTTCAATTTATGCACCAGCTAGGGTTATTCTCAACCTTGTAGTGTAGTGATCCTCAGGCTAAATCACCACCAGCCAGCTCTCTCTCAAAGTGGAGGCAACCTGTGGTCCTGTGGGACCGTG
Organism: Scyliorhinus torazame; assembly: GCF_047496885.1. Taxonomy (NCBI): domain Eukaryota; kingdom Metazoa; phylum Chordata; class Chondrichthyes; order Carcharhiniformes; family Scyliorhinidae; genus Scyliorhinus; species Scyliorhinus torazame. The sequence goes on along the minus strand of NW_027308035.1, from coordinate 859 downwards.
GCAACATTTAAATTTAGTTCTCCGGCTATTTGAGCAATTGGGCACGTTCTTGGAGCTTTCCTGTATTTGGCTATATTTTCTCTCGTCTACAGGCAGTGGCGCGAGAGGTGAGTGAGACAGGACATTGAAAACAGCACGAGAGGTGAGTGACGGGGACAGTGAAAACAGCACGGGAGCTGAGTGAGCCGGGACAGTGAAAACAGCGCGGGAGGTGAGTGAGCTGGGACAGTGAAAACAGCGCGGGAGCTGAGTGAGCCGGGACAGTGAAAACAGCGCGGGAGCTGAGTGAGCCGAGACAGTGAAAACAGCACGGGAGCTGAGTGAGCCGGGACAGTGAAAACAGCGCGGGAGCTGAGTGAGACAGGACATTGAAAACAGCACGGGAGCTGAGTGAGCCGGGACAGTGAAAACAGCGCGGGAGCTGAGTGAGCCGGGACAGTGAAAACAGCACGGGAGGTGAGTGAGCCGGGACATTGAAAACAGCGCGAGAGGTGAGTGAGCCGGGACAGTGAAAACAGCGCGAGAGGTGAGTGAGCCGGGACATTGAAAACAGCGCGAGAGGTGAGTGAGCCGGGACATTGAAAACAGCGCGAGAGGTGAGTGAGCCGGGACATTGAAAACAGCGCGAGAGGTGAGTGAGCCGGGACATTGAAAACAGGGCGGGAGCTGAGTGAGCCGGGACAGTGAAAACAGCGCGAGAGGTGAGTGAGCCGGGACAGTGAAAACAGCGCGAGAGGTGAGTGAACCGGGACATTGAAAACAGCGCGAGAGGTGAGTGAGCCGGGACAGTGAAAACAGCGCGGGAGCTGAGTGAGCCGGGACATTGAAAACAGCGCGGGAGGAGAGAGAGCCGGGACAG